>NC_041047.1:11373937-11618937 GCF_900634775.1 Gouania willdenowi
GCATATGAGAAGTCAATGATGCATATTTTCTTACATTAGAAAGGGGATTTATAAGAAAGAAGAACAACTGAACCTACTTCTTCTGATTTACCTATTTCCAAACAGTTAGATCATATAATCATATATCGCTCTGACACAGAACGCTAGGATATTATGAAAATGCTTCTTCTTTCTTTTTTTTTTTTTTTACCATTCAAATACAATATTTAAGTAGGTAACCAGGCAGTAACTGTTGTAAGTAGGATAGGCTGCAAGAATCTTCATTATTATGTTTAAAAACAATTGTCACGATAAGACATGTTTTACATAATGATGTAAGTAGAAGTATTTTGCACAAGGAATGATTTATGATGTTACATCATCTTCAGCTTCGTCTTAGGTCTCTGCAATTATGTTCCTTCAGGTCTGTTCAACTCTAGCAATAATAATTAAAGACCCAAACATGATTTTCCATCCATACGTTAACTCACCTAAAGAGTTGGTCCTCCCCAAGCCGTCCTGCATCACCACTGAAGCGTAAGGTGAATGGGATCAAACTCTCTACCTGACACTCGACTGCTCCTCTCTGTAGATAGTAACCATGAGTTATGACTGGCATCACCACGTTTGGAGCGCCTTACGGGAGGAAATCAATAAATCAGACAGATAAAAACACAACAGGCGATATCTGAGCGCGTCACTCACTGGGTATGATACTAGAGAAGGACACGCTGGAGACTCTCTGAAACAAAAAGCCATCGCGGTCATATCCCGTCACCCGCAGAAAGAAGGCCTCGTTGGGTGGAATGAACTCGGTGATGTTCCACAGGCTGAATGGCTGTCGCTCAGGGTAATACTTGATCGGTAAAGTTTTCATCACTTCCCCCTTGATTGACAGAAGCTCCAGCCTGTCAGGCCGTGCAGGAGGAGAAAGTCCAGTAGTGTTCAGGAGGATGTGGGTGGGAATCCCTGAATATTTGACATTACATATTATATACTGTGCTGCTTCACACCTTTGATGTGGACATTTTTTGTAGTTTGGGTCATTAGTGTACTAACCTTGCACTGGCCTGCTGATAGTTTTTCTGAAATCCGAGGTGGCTTTCCTGGAAAATCCAGCTCGGAAGTCAATAGTGCTGAGACCGGAGATGCGGACAGAGTGTCTTCCTTCACTGGAAGTCTTTGTGAAAACAAAACTATTTCACAACAATGTAAATCACCTTATTTGTGAATGTCTTTCTGCATAAAACAGCAACCACGACCAGGGTTGGGGTCGATTACATTTTTCATTATCCATGTTCAATTACAATTCTATTACAATTACTGGGACCAGCATTTTTTCCAATTACAATTATTCTCTATCCTCAGAAAGTAAATTATAATTACGTTCTCAATTACTAAAGTTCAGTTACAAATAATCACAATAACTGAGCCTGAAATAAATAACCTAATGAAAGTGAACCATCGTCTTGAGGTAGCTTTCTGATAGCATCTATTTAACGGGTCCTACATCAGCTGTAAAACACACTAAAAACAAATATCTATTATCTAATTTCTTTCCTATCTATTGATTACCTTGTTTGGCTTCCTGATCAATGAAAACATAGGTTTTAATATTTTTGGTGTGGACATCTGAGCCCTTTTTATTTCAGCAAACCGCTAGATTCAATGTTTTTAATGGGAAAATGTGGGAAAGCTTGATTTAAAACAAACATTTTATTTTATTATTTTATTTTTTTCATTTTTTAATATGAAACTCATTTTAATTGTTAACTACTTATGTGCAGAGCGTACATAGAACTGTAACATGGTTTCCCAGATTTCCGTTAAATTATAATTGACATTTTTATAGAATTTTTAATGGCAATTACAATTACAAAGTCAATTATCTAAACTCAATTACAATTTAATCGCAATTACGACAGGAACAGATTTTTAAAGATTACAATTAAAATTATAATGACGCCATAATTGTAATGAATGATCAATTACACAATTACAATTATAATTGACCCCAACCCTGACCACGACTGTGATATCTTAATTATTTGTACGCTACAAGCTTAATAATTTGTTTTTGTAAGATTTATTTAAATAAATAGATAAAGGAAAGGCATGTTAAGGCATACCCATTTTAATGTAATAATAATTAAAAGATGCCTTACTAAACTGAACGCTGTCACTAGCCTCGCGAGAACTCCCACCTTAAATGGCCTGAATGACAATTCTCACGATATTAGTGCTGACAGCGACAACAAACCCGGAAACAACTCAGAAAAGAGATGACGAATGAAGACGTTCCGGCGGCAAAAAACCAAAGAACTGGTATAAATACGTTGTAAAATGTGACAGAGAGTTTATCTTCCTAAAAATCAGCAGGATGGGACACAGTTACACATTAGTTAGATTAATAACTGAGATTTTAACGTCTCCCACAGCGGAAGGAACGACGTAAGTCACCATGAAAAATCAGCCAATCACAAGCTCCATAAATATACACTGCTTTAAAAAGTGTTAAAGGATGTAAAGTCTGTAATAAATGTGTCTAATAGGTCATTAGTGAATACCAGAGAACCACATGAGTGAGCATGAAAAATTATAAGAAAATATATAATGAAACTAAATTGTTAATGTCTCACTTAAAGACAAGCAATGTGAAATTAACGGTAAATATGCAACGTGTTGAGTGTTGAGTTTTCTTGTTTGGCGATATAGAAAACTATAATATTTCATATATCAATATATATATATATGTATATATTATAGCTTATTATGTATCAAATACTAGCTTTAGGAGTCGCTGCTTTTACTTCTCAGAACAACATGTAAAAGCTCACTTAGATGAAGTCTGGTCTGACTTTATTTGGTAAAATTATCTAGATTTATATCATATATCACCATTTTGAGAAAATATATTGAGATATGAGTTTTGGTCCATATCGCCCAGCCCTAGTAGTAATGTTCACAGCATTTTAATGTTAATAAAGGTCGACCTACCAGATTCTAATCACATAATTGTATTTAGTAAGTGGTTGACAAGTGGCCATTTTAGATTTCTTGTACAACTATATTAAATATAAGGGATACTGGAGTTTGGTTGGGCGGGTGGGACGGCTCGTAGTGGGCGCCAGAAAATGAATAATAAATAAATTAATTAATAATAAATACTAGCATGTTATTAGCTTGGGAGAACATGCAAACAACACATAAATGAAAGATGTGGAGTTTAATGAGATTTTACCCTTCGAGGGGGAATTTTATTTATTTATTTATTCAGTTTATTTCCGACATGGTTACATTCCCTTTTTTTTTTACATTTTTTTTTTTTTTTTTTTTTTTTTTGTACATGCCGAAAAAGGAGACGAGAGAAGCAGTTTGCTTATCTGGGTCCCGTCCCCTGTTCGGAATGTTCTCTAACTGAGAACATTTGTTTGTCCTATTAACAAAAGCAAAGGATTTTTGGTTCAAGTAAACATTACAAACACAAAACGTGCCAAATGACTGATGCTGATTTATCAAAGATGTGGTTGAGCAGTTTCTTTGCATGTGCAGACATGACAAGTTTAGTAGCTCCACGTTCTCAGTCGACTATCTAACACCTAAGCTTATAAAACATCAACAATTCAATGATGACCCATTCAGTCTGACATCTGCACTTTAATCCAACAAACTCACACTCTATAATCAGATGGCGGGTAATGGCTCGAGAAGTCTTCATCAAATGAGTCTTTTGAAGCTCCACAGAGATAAAGTCGACATAATTACAATGAAGTATATGTTTGTGAGAGGTGGAAACTCCTCTCCTTTGCTAAAACACCTCAGAGGAATGCTCGACATTGATTTAGTGCAGAAGGAAGCGTGCAAACCTGAGCTATCGTTTCCAATTGCTTTAAATGAAAGAGAGCACGATGAGCATCAGGACAGAAAACAAAACTATGTGGGCTTGTGTTTATAAGCAAACTGCCATTTTTTTGTTAAAAAAAAGAAGAATAGATGGTATGAATACTTGGAAAAAGAAGATTGGAAGGTGATTTAAATGCTAACGCCTGCCATCATAAAACACAACGTCAGGCACATCAACACTTTGAAAGCACCCTGGCTCTTTGCTTGGATGTAAATGAGGCCATAATTAGGGAAGGAGGATCTTTAAAGGTCATGCTCTGAACAAAGACAAGAGCGTTCCCTGTCA
Source organism: Gouania willdenowi (assembly GCF_900634775.1). Taxonomy (NCBI): domain Eukaryota; kingdom Metazoa; phylum Chordata; class Actinopteri; order Blenniiformes; family Gobiesocidae; genus Gouania; species Gouania willdenowi. The sequence continues at coordinate 11,378,106 of NC_041047.1, forward strand.
TTACGACCTCTCATTTACAATTTTTACATCCACCAGGCCTGGCTGACCCGCTCCTGGCCTCGGATACATCATCACCACCACCTTTGTGCATTCACAACAGCCTTGAATCCTTCAGGCACAGGCAGTAAATACTGTAAATTCACAGTGACTATGCTAATGTGGGTATTGGGGACTTGAATGAAGCTTTCTCGCATGTTTTAACTGAATGACGACTGGACAAAGCGATACGTAACCCATTACATTCCAACAAATTGTGTGCGTTTAAAGTGTAGCACTGATTTATGCAATGGGTTAGAGACAATGGACTAAAAAGGAACATTAGAGCTCTTTAAGATCAATTGCAAACTGACAGTTTGGCTACGATAGTGAGAAAATGCTGAAAGTGATATCATTGGGATTTTTATGTTTTTTGCCTGATCTTAATCAACAGCTTTAAAAATGCAAACATGAGGAAAACAAAGGAAGAAAAAACTAAATGTAAAAATTCAAACACATAATTTGAAATAAAAGTTAGTTCTAACCAAATAATGCTTTTTTAAGAGTTAAAATTTATTTTAAAGTTAGGGTTCCCACACTTTTTTTCACAATTATTTTTCTAAACTTTTCCAAACCTTTTTCAAAATATTTTGCATTCAAAATAACAATGCATCACCTATTTAAGGGAACATTAAACAACTACTAACTAAGTACTACCATGTTTAATTATACAATTATAATATTACAATTTCAATTAGCAGACACTTTTATCCAAAGCGATGTACACCACAAAGGATTAAGGGACGTGCTTAATGTCACTTTGAGATAACGCTTAACATCTTTGGGGTTTAATACATTTTAAACATTAAAATAAAATAGGCTATATTTCCAAAACGGTTAAATTATTCTATGACTTTTTAAGACTGGAAAATCGTTTTTTCAAATTCCATAACTTTTCCTGAAATTTCATGACGGTGTAGACGCTGTTAAATGTTAAATAAAATAAAATGTCTTCCTACTTTGTTTGCTTTGGAAGCATAATGTTATCTTTAACTGTGTGTTCCTTGAAATAAATGTACAGTATACATTTATTCAGAATATAAAGATTACTCCGTTTAACTAACAAATCGTAGTTGGGTGAAGATGCATCACCACCAGCAATTTGAAGTAGGGGTGTCCCGATCTGATATTGATATCGAATATCGGTCCGATATCAGCCAGAAAACAAATATCGGATTTTATTGAACTGCATCTCCGATATAAGCGCTCCGATAAGTTTTTGTTGTCTTTGTCCCCGCCCTCAGTTGTTCCCACCATACACTGACAGTGATAAATTACTGAAGTGAACTTGAATTGTTGACTATTGTTCTCTGTTTGAGTAACATCACTTGATCAAGCTTTTACTAACATTCCACACTACAAAATAAGTAATAAAAGTATGTATGATTCGTGCTGATATCGGATCATTATCGGCCAATAACAAAGGCTGCAATTGCGGCATCGTAGCGAAAGTGAAAAAGTTGTATCGGGACATCCCTAAATTGAAGCGAGCGGATGTACTATTGTGGATCTATCAACAAAACACAAGGTAAAAAGGCTCCTTATTGTCTTACTTGTGTTGTTCACAGTGCAGAGTGTCAGATGTGTGGCCTTCATCACATTAAGTAGATGCACACAGCTCTACAGTCACCCACACAAACGCAGCTGCTTGTGTCGACGGCAGTGACCTCTCACACACACTTTGAGGATGTCTTATTATCAAATGTGTAATTCTGATGAGATGATGTCACTTGTAGCCAACAATAGCCTGTAAAACTGGTCAAAAGGGTTACACATCACTGCGTATCTTTGTGCTGATGTCCTGTAGCGGTAATTGGGACAGCTGCACCTCAGAGCTGCAGCTGCCTCTAAAGGTGTGACTCGTGACCTCATTCCAGGTTTATATCCCTGAACCATCCGTCGTAAGTCTTTGTAAAAGACAGAGTGTACTCCGGGAATTGTTTGTCCGTAGCCTGTAATTTCACACACGGTTCCAGTTAAAGAATGAACTGTTTACCTTGATAGACCACATCCCAGGCTGTGGCTCCTTTATGTTGACAACTTTGGCAGAGTTGGGAATGTGCAAGAGCTCCGTCAAGCCGTCACTCCTCCCCAGTAGCTTCCCTAGAGGCAAAATACAGACCCTGAGATGTGTATTCATCTTCAAACCTAAGTGGCGTAAACTAAATCTTAAATCTAAAGCCTATTGACCCAAAAGAGAGGAAAATCATTAAAAGAAAATGTTTGACTGTGACTACAAATGTAATGTATGGATCCCAGATGTGGCTTGAATCTGTGTAATGATAGAGAAAAAAAGAGAAAACTAAAAACAAACACTTTTTAAATTATTCCTGCCTTTTTCACTTGTAGTGATTGTCACTATTAAAATCTTTAAATCAGTGGTTTCCAATCTTTTTTGTCCCGTTGACCCCCTTTGCATTTTTGTTAAATCATGTAAACCCCCTCTTGATATCATAAGTACCCTCTCTTTAATTCCATCTACTTTTTCATTTGTGGAACAGCGGGCTCTCATATACCCCTAACTGTGTTTCAATCATTGATTTTCTTAGGATTATTCTACAAATTCAAAACAATGAGTGGAATTCAAAATGCAATTTATTTTATTATTTATTTTGTGGTTACTGCAATAGTAAGTATGGTCTCCTTTGTCAAATGTAGCTAATTTGTGTCTCTTATTGTCAGAAGTGTGATAAAATGGCCACTACAGCATAAAATAATCCTCTTTCAAAATATTACAATACAATATAGTATTTTATTGAGCAATAGTGCTGTTATTTTGTGGTAAATTAGTCCAAAAAATAACCTAAAAACCATTATTTTTTATTAATTGTTAAAACATCTTTCCGAGTACCCCTGCTATGTGCTCCTGTGCCCCTAGTGGTACATGTACCCCTGTTTGGGAACCACTGATTTAAATGACCAATGAAAACATGGCATTGAGAAAACCTGAATAAATTCTGTGTTTCATCATTTTCTTACTACATAAGCAAATAATCTGCACAACATTAATTATTGTTTGTAACATTTTGAAAATATGACACGAAATAATAAAAATCAACATCTTGATAAGTTGTGCAAGCCTGCAGGAGTGCCGGATGACATGTCGGATGAGTTCAAGCGGGTGGTTATCGTACCCTGGGGGGTTTTAATCTCGATGTCAGGTGCTGGGCCACTGAGCGCCACGGTCACTTCCTTTAGGCTTGGGTCAAAGGGCATCTGCCAAGTGTTGCTAATCCCAGTGAAATGATCAGTAGACAGCAGGTGGACCTTTGACGACTGCACTGCCTCCTCCACCCATTTAAGAACCTAGAGTGACAGGAAGGGACGTACAAAGAATGCTTAATATGTGTCCAATGTGGGCTGGGACTGTAAAATGCAAAACCTTATAAACCTTATAATGCTTCGTTCTGTTTCTAAAAAAACACACACACACACACAAACACACAGACACACGAACACATAAATCTCTTCTGCTGCACACAAGGTCATCTGGTCAACATGTGAAAGCACTTTTTGGAAACACATATTTCCTCCCTGTCTCTGTGGAGAAGTCATCAACTACTGTGTGAACATCCAGGTGCTGATCGGAGATTACAGATGTTGAGTGTAACATATGTCGAGCAGGAAGTATTTTGTGCTGAAACAGTATGAGACAAACATTTAAACCTATATTTCCAAATCTTCAAATGTCTCAAATCTATAGAGTCTAGACTCAGTGGTCTTTAAAATAATACATAACCCATCACAAGAATCCTTTTTAGATGATCGCTCAACAGCTGAATAATAAAACTTTGTTACTAATTTGTGGAGGAAAGGTCTTTAGAGTCATTTATATCAACTTTAAGCCACAAACACTCCACAAGCATGCAGGTTTTTAAAGTGTAAATCTCCTCTCATTCCTACAAGTAAAGGTTACATATAATAGTCTTTCAGTTGCGCTGACTTGGGCTACTGCACAATGCAATGCAATTAATTAGGGTAATTAGTTTACAATAGTTGAATATATTATAATAAAGCATGGTGCATTTGTCAAATGTCTCATGCATTTAACATCTGAAATACAGAACCCTACTTCAGTTTCTAAAACCTTATATTTGCAAAGACAACATAAACTTAAGTACAGGGTTATTCTCTACCATCTTCTTACCTCGTTGACCTGTTTCTTATCGAGATGGAAGACCTGCCCCGAGCTTGTCGAAGCAATCTCCTCATACACCTTGTAACCGATGTGCGTCCTGTCATCACAGTCTCCAGTCAGCACAAACACCACCTACACAGATGGAGGGACACATATTAAGAAACAACCTAAGCATAATCTCTATGTTGTATCATACAAAGAGTTATCATCCAACCTGTGACTGTTTCTGCTGGATTAGCTGCAGGACTTCATGAGTTAGCCTGTAATCTTTGGAACGGGCGTCTGTGAAGACATAAATGAAGGACCCCGGCAGCGAGATCTCCAGGGCAATCTTAATAGCACCAATGCTCATCTCAGGGCAGTCACCACCTCCCTGTGAGAAAGAAACGTATCATCAGCAAATGTGTTTAAGTGAATAAACCCTACAGTAAGTCAATTAAATTATTTCACTTTGAACAATGAAAGCAGAGCTCTTCTAATACTTTTAACGAGATGGGAAACGTCTTGACATCAGGGAAAACCTCTAAAGAGGCTAATGCAAGAACTAAGAGACTGAAAAAATCCAGCCTGTCATTGCCCGATCTCATTAGATCTCGGAAGCTAAGCAGGTTTGGTTAGTAGTTGGATGGGAGACCATTGAGAATTCCAGGGGCCACAGTGGGGGACTCCAGTGGTGTCTGCCATTGTGTCCTTGGGCAAAAAACTTCACCCACATTGCCCAGTGTGAATGTAGTGTGTGAGTGAGTGTTGGTGGTGGTCGGAGTGGCCGACGACACACTATGGCAACCTCACTTCTGTCAGTCTGCCCCTGGGCAGTCGTGGCTACAATAGTAGCTTACCACCACTAAGTGTGGAGTGAAAGAATAATGCCTTAATTCTGTAAAGCGCTTTGAGTGTCTATGATAAAGCGCTATATAAAATCCAGTGCATTATTATTAAATGTTAGCGTTTTGCTTGTAATGATATGAACTACTTGCTTCCTGTGCTCCGATGTCAGGTCAGGCATAACAGGAGCAGCACACAAGGATTATGTCTTAAAAAACTGAATATGTTTCCATTCATGCTTCGGGGAGTCATGAACATTGTTCCAAATGTACTGTAAGTGCATGTTGAAAACGTTTATCTCATCTATTGTTTTCCCTGTCTTGTTGCTATGGTTTGTCTGCAGGATTTGAAAGTTAAATAAAATGCATCACCCCCAGGAGTCCCATCTGGAATAAAGAGACTTTGATTATTGTTTTTTGCTTTTTTTTTACGAGTGGAGTTGGGTGGAATATCTCCAGCCAGGATTCCGCTTTCTACACTGAACTTCCAACTATCTCCTCTGGTTAAACCTCCATCCCCCACCTGTTCGGAGTTGTTAGGCTCAATGTTGCTCCCCATCACTCAGCCTGATGAGACACCTTTATTCACCCTAGTTCTGAAGGATGAACTCAGGATCAACTAAGTTTTGCTTGACAAAAACATTTCACCACTTTGTGAGTTATGCAGGTAAAACATTTCAGAGGTGGAAAAAAATTGACGTATGAAACATAAAATGAGATCAGATTCCAGGTAGAACATGACCAAGTGTAAATATTAGAGTTTTGAAACCATGTCGAAGTTATTTGGTTTACAGAAAAATATGGAGGTTTTTACTTAATTATTTGTGCTTCATAAATGAGAACAAGAACCTTTTACACAGAGCAATGACTTTTACTGCTTTTGCTTTTCAGTTTAACAGGAAGGAAGGAATCATGGAAACGTACATTTTTCACTAGCTTGGTGTGATGCGACCTGTGCACCCACCTGAACGTAGAGCTCCCTCAGTTCATACTGAAACTTCTTTGGGTCTGTTGTGATTGTGACAGGTCCAATCTCTGCAGAGAAACAGCACCGCAGGCCGTGTGATTAATGAGGCAACAGGCACACATCTGTACTCAATGAATACCTTAAAGCATTTTTCTTTCTTCATAAATTTTCCTCTTGAGAAAAATATTGTTTTTGGCAAAAGCAAGTGGATGTCCAGATTAAAGTGTTACAGCTGCAGTGGAGAGAATTCAGGAAAGAGGATTTACTTTACAAACAGAGAGTGGAGGAGAACTAAAATGAAACTATCTATAATATTGTTAGTTCTTTGAAGGCATGTTTGTATAAAAATCTAGAACCAGCCTCTTCAGCCTCTCATTATAGAAAATTCTCTAGGTTAATAAACAGAGAAACCCATATTTTATTGTTGCTTTTAGTTAAGAAATTAAGATTCTTCAAGAGGATTTTTTAAAATCAGTCAGTCAGTCATTACAATATATTGGCTCATTAATCATTTTTTTTTAACATAAATCTAAATAAGGTAAGTTAATTGATAGCTGCAGAACATTTAGTCCAATCTTCACAGTGTTATTTGATTAATAGAATATAATAAATAATACTGATACATAAGTAAATTTTAAAAAATTCATGAAAAAGCATCACCACATAGTGACACCAGGGCAGTGGATCCTTGCCAACATGGGTAGTCCCTCCTGTTTCCCATCTTACTTTGTTCAATCCGTTAATGAGCTGCTAAAACCCATCTTCTGTCAAACTGTGCGACTTCAGCCTCTGCAGCTGTGTTCAGACGGGTGACGGCCAACAAATCACACACATGCACACACAGCGTAATTCTGCACATGCAAGCGGATTGGAAAAACAAGCGATCCCTTGTTGCACACACGGCAATTAGAAACGTTCCCTGACTTTAGAAAATGATACAGTTAGAAAAGTTTTTAAAAAGAGTCTTTGGCTCGGCCTGGAGGCTTGGAGACAAATGAAGAACATTAGCTGCTCACTGGAACAGTTTGAGTTCTCGGATCTACTTAGTTTACAATAGTTCAAATTGTTCAATTACATTTTTTTTTAAGTTTCTGGGTTCACTTTTTATTATGTTCAATAACCAGAGAACTATTGGCTTTTCTCCCCTGGCAGTTTCCATCACCTGGTATTTCCTCTCAGAACAGCCTTCAAAGGCTTCCTTAACTTCTACAGTAACACATTTAAGAAGTGTTTTCCAAATGACGCACATTTTGGCATCACTGCAAAGAAAAAAAACATTTGCAGAAAGCAGAGGGACTTTTTTTTAAAAATGACATTATGTGTGTTATGTGTCTTATTGCTCCGAGTGGAACACTGATATTCAGCCAAACTTCTCAGAGATGGAAAATTTGAATTGTGGGAGACACTCCTGTGATGGTTGTAAGTGTTTTCTTGACTAAAACTTTGGCCTGGAAACTGTACCAACATGTAATCACATTAGATCCACGAGAATTCCAGAGAAAAAACACAAATAAATGATTCAGGGACTATCAGAGCAAACAGTTGGGCTGGTTCTGCCTTCACAAGAGAAACAAACCAACTGTTTCTATTAATGCCTGACCGATTAATCAGGCCAATTATAGTGTATCATTGTTGTTTAGAGGGTGGATGCTGGGTGTGACGGCCCTGTGTATGGTTGGCTCAGTGTCATCCCTACATTTTTTCAGTTTGGCCAGGGTCCCCAGTCCCTTTTGTTTCATTGAGTTATTTTGATTATGTTGCTACTTTTTAAGAATTTTACTAGAATAATTACTTTGACAACATTATTTCTGTTTGGCCTCTTTTATGTTGCGGCCCCTCAAGCCTTTGGAAAGACATCCTAGAGGGGGCCGTACATAATTGGGGGCTTGTCCGGTATACATTGTCTGAACCTCTCGCACCTGAAGCAAGAATCATACTCCTAGGCCAACAAGACCAACAAGTAACAATGAACTACTGAAATAATGAATGCATTTCAGCTCAAAAACCCTTACTGTAATTAAAACTTTAGATCTCTATCATAACAGCTCGTCAATTCTACCATTGGTTGTTGTCATTTTCAGATCTACAGTCGCTGGTTATGATTTACAGTCCGCATAAACAGGACTGAATCATAACATAACCTAACCGCTAGAGCAGACATGGGCTCGTCTGTGAATGGTCGCATTTACAGACCTTGGAGTCGCTGTTAGCTTACCAATAAATGGGAAGAGATTCGTCACCTTTACAATAAGTATAGACTAGGCCACTGGGAGTGAGGCCCAAGGCTAAGGCAGGCTGACTTGATAATAATGTATCATGTTTTTCTGCAGTCAGTGCCTTCTCCTCGCCCTTCTCTCTCTGCTCTGTTTCAGATGTCGTGAAGCTGATGATGGCAGTTCCTGATCTGTGGTTCACAGCTCAACTAGTCTGAGACACTCTGAGTTTCTATCTCTCTATCAGGCTCTGTTGGTCATTCTGTCCACTAACCCCAACCAGTGGAGGCAAAAGGGGAGTCGTTTCTTCCCACTGTCGCTAAATGCTTGTTCATTTTTTTTAATGAATTTTACATTTTGATAAGTGCATTGAGATGACTTTGTTGCAATTTGCGCTACACACTAAAGTTGAATTAGTTTAATTGAAATGAACGTGCAGATTGTTGTATTTGAACAGACTCGAGGGTCCCACTCCCACCATATTCAAGGTAACTTCCAATAGTCAGAGTTCCTAGTCCTTGTAAATCAACATGGGAACGGTTGAACTTGCATCACATTTACAACCTGAATAAACAGTTTTCCTCTCCACTGCTGACTCAGGGTAAAAGCTGTTAGAAAGAGAGTGGCTCTCATTTGAACTGTCAGCTGTGGGGCACAACACACAACACATGGGAAACAGCAAACTGGGTCGTGTGTGTGTGTGTGTGGGGGGGGGGGGGACCAACTACAAACAGACTAAACAAGTGCGGTCGAATATCCAAAGCCAGGTGCATGAGAACACCTTAAACACAGTAGTAACCATAACTATATATTTAATATGTTAATTATCTGCAGTGATAGTTAAGAACACTATGACATCACTTATAACACAAGCACTGACCGAAGGACTTGAAATTCAAAAGGTTTTGGTTATTTTTACAAGCATATCTACAAATACAAACCAAACAGCAACATTTTTTAAGGTAACCTTCTTCATAGACTTAGTTTTAATCCAAAGCATTTAAAACAGTTGCATGATGATTGACTTGAGTTAACATTTCTACTTGTATTTGAGTTACTCCACCCTCTGCTCCTTCCTGCATTCGTTTCTCTGGCTCTCTTGTCCTTCTCCTGTCATCCTTTTATCCTCTTCATGACTTTACCAGCTGCTGCCAAACAACTGAGGTTTAGCCCAAAGAAACCGTGCTGTCAACAGGCTCCATTTCACAGCAAAGCTCACTGAACGTCTCTCACCACAAAGAGCCGATAAAGGCACGGACCACCAGGCGGATTAAGCTCTACCTCTCCTGTTTCACTTCACTCAATTGAAAATGAACGTATCTCAGAATACTGGGCCACGAAACAACCCTCCATTTTGATTAACGACAGGGTTACACAGTGACGCACAAATAACAGTGAGATGTATCGGATGCACACATCACAGATGAGAGCTCAACTCCTTCCAGATGAACAGCCTGTTCGGACTCCAGAGACACATGACAGCTACGGCAGTCGTTCCAACGACTGGATAATAAGTGACGAAGACAGGAAACAGCGATGGATGCGACCTGACAGGACGTCTTCATTGAATGTGCATGCAACTGTCACTTATGAAGATCTTGGCACTGGACATTCATACAGACAGAATAGAAGCGACAGCTGAGTGATTCAAACTTTTAAAGACATGAAGATGAATCGGTTACTGAGGGAAAAGGAGAGGAAAGTGAAGAGAAAAGTGTGGAAAGATACCAGAGAAAGAAAGAAAAAAAACAAAAGACAGAAAAAGACAGTAATAACAGAAAACAAAAAGGAGAAATACACAACAATAACTCCAATCTAGGGATGGGCGATATTGACAAAAAAAATTTTATCCTGATAATTTCTAGTATTTATCACAATAACAATAAAAATCATGATTAATAAAAACTATAACAAAAAAATAAATTAAAAAATTCACAACTTAGTGTAAACAGGTTCCTTACAAACACAAATAAATCTGAATACATCAACACTAAACACATTTAAAAAGGCTACAATAACTGCTGACTCAAACAGCTCATGAGCTGATATTTTATGGAATATGATTGTGCATGTGGATTACTATTAGTGTTATTGTGTGTAATTCATTACACACAATAATATATAATAACACTATTATATATATATATATATATTAAAAGCACAAATAACTTCAATAGTGTTTTTACTGCTGATGAAATATAATTAAAAAATATTGCGTTTCACAAATTGGGATGAATGAATAGTGACATTAGTTATTATGTTGATATGTATGTTTAGCTTTTATCCTTTCATGCAAGTGTTAAATCTGACAATAAACAAATTGGTGGCTCTCTGTGGCTTCATGACAGTAAGACGTGTTCTTTTTACTTGGTCTATTATTCCGTATATGCAGTGGTTAGCACTTAGCTCAGTGTGTTAGCTTAGCATAGTTAGCTTTAGTTGAGTTTCCAGTTCAAAATCGTTGCTACAGGTTCATCTCTGTCCCCGTGTTTGTGGAACTTTGGGTGGATCTGAGGGAGGAACTAGAATCGATTATCTGGTTTTAACCAAGTAGCGGTCCATGATGCATCGCAGCACGGCAGCTTCTGGTAGCCATACACCTCACACACAGATGGCGGTGTGTGCGGGGGGCGGTGGCTGTGCACACCGTGCGGAGCTTCCGTAAACAACGTTCCGCTGTTGTTGTTGACAACAAACGAGGCAGTTTTGGCCCGTGGAACGTGTTTTTTTGGGGGCATTCATGGCTAAATTGAGGGTCAAATGGCTTGTGGCACTCGCTAATTTCCGACATGGGAATTTATGGTTCACATCGTGGGATGACAAATTCTTACCAGTGAGAATGTTTTTTACGATAAATCATAAACAATAAAATATTGCACATTCCTACTCCAATCTGACTATCATGTAGGCCTAGGTAATATATCGAGATTCAAGATATATCAGGTTTTCCATTTTGGCGATATAGAAAATTACAATATCGCCTATATATCGAAATATTTTTGATTTATAGCTTATTTTGTATTAAAATACTCATATAGGAGTCGCTGCTTCTGCTTCTCCTCAGAATAGCATGAAAAGCACAGTGGATTGCTGAGTGTGTCCTAACCCAGACCTTCCCCTAAACAAGCCACGCTACAGAACTCACTCACACGTGCTGTCCCTTCTAGGAGTAAAAGCCAAAAGTGGTTTGTTCAGAAATGGGCCTGTGTAGCATTTTTTATCAGCAAATCTGACCTGGAATTGTCTTTCTGGTAAATTTTTTTGAGTTCAAAATATCAAGATTTATATTGTATATCGCCATTTTGAGAAAAATATCGAGATATGAATTATCATCTTTATCACCCAGCCCTACTATTACATCTGCAGCTCTCAGACAAAGCTGGCTGTCTTTCAGTATTTCACCCTTTTTTATCGACTGTGTTTTGTAATTTGCAACAGCAGCCGTTTGAAAGTGAAGTGGATGACTTTCTCAGCATTACAACCACAAAACTGCAGAACTCACAGATAATTAATGACTGATGGTGCAACTAAAGTCTGTCTGAATTACACAGGGCTGGTTTTTGTTCAGTAAGGCTACTTCGTCTTACCAAGGAATGTTTTTTAGTGCGTATCGGACCAGACAGAGAAACCTCACGTTCAGCGGTCGACCACACAAAGACACCACAGACGTCTGAGGCAGTAATTTCGTACAATGGGCCTTGAAACATGAGAAAGTCACTGCAAGAACTGAACTAATTGACTTAAGTAGAAAAAAACAACAACCCTACACTAAAAAGTAGCAATAGGATTTTACTAGAAAGTAAAGTAATGATTTGTACTCGCTCAATCGGGGTATTTGTTTTAGATTTTTGTTTATTTTATATTTATTTTAAGAATTACACAAAGTTTACGTTGTTGGCAGGTTTATAAAAAAAAGCAAAAATGAACCATTTTTAAACATTTACACAGAATTATATTTGTATTATAACTTATGTTTCATTCATTCATTCATTCATTCAACAGGAAAATATATATTATTAAAATAAATTAAAGCAATAAATGCAGAAAATTGGCGAGTAAAATCCTTTCTGGTTTATTCTAATTCAGTGTGTGTGTGTGTGTGTGTGTGTGTGTGTGTGTGTGTGTGTGTGTGTGTGTGTGTGTGTGTGTGTGTGTGTGTGTGTGTGTGTGTTAACGTATTTAATGTGTAAGGGTTAATTGTAGGATCACTTGTTAAAAAATCCACTGTGGGCCCTTGAGCAAACCTGTATGTAGCACATATGTGGCAATAGACACACACAAAAAAATACATATTGCACTAACATAATGCAGTATATTAAATCATAACAATAAGAGCATAACTTGTAAAGACAAGTAAAAACTGTTTTTTGTTTTTTTTTTTAATATTACAGCCATTGCAATATGATTGATTTTCTATTCAAAAATCCTGTTTGAACTGATTGCAGAAGATTTTTTGCTTTTTTTGTCAGCATTTCACTATTGGCGAAAAATTAATGTTTCAACATATTCCAACTGTGCTCATCCATCGTTAATACGACTTTTTCCGACCAAGCTAACACACGGCACCTGGAAGATGTACTGGAGGTAAAAAAAAATCATGAATTTCAAGACATCTTGAATGTGTGAAATGTATTGAAAGTGTTACAAAACAGCTGCTAAAAAGTGTCTCCATGATACACAGCGTCCCCCAACACATACCTCAATTAGGAAGGCGGGGGTCAAAGGTCACCGACAGTGTGACCTTCAGCCTTGCAGCTTGTAATTCAGATCCCTTAACACTTGTCCTGTCCAGACACATTTGTTCTATTTAAGACCTACACAGTCTTCAGTGTCAGTCAGATGTCTTGTTTGCATTTTTTCCGTCCAGTCTTCAGCTGCAGCGAGCAAATGTGTTGCCACTTGAGTTCTTCCATGATAATTCTGTCCACGTCACATGTTGTATGAGGGAAGAGTTGGAGTTTTACTATGATTATAAAATGCATCAGAAACAGAATGCCTGTGAAAATTCCCAAAGGGAAAAGTTTTCATTAAGTGAATCTTTAAATAACCACTAGTTTGTATAGATGTGGCAGGCATAACCTGCAGTCCTGCTAACTTAATCTTTAACATATTTACAGGGAACACCCTGCCTAAACCGTTCTTTCTTTTGTTTTTCTTTACTTAACAATGTAAAATCAAAATAGCACTAATATATTGTTGAGGTAGCATAATGAGCTGTTAAGCATTGATTACATTATTTAATAATGAAATTATCACCTTATAAAGCTTGTCTGGTAAACCTGCTAGGAAATAACCTCTTAATTACGTACACCCCTGTGGATATGGAGCAACACTTCACTTCATAAATCGTGCTGTTCATGTGTTTTTCCTTCTGTTTCAGTTAATCCTACAGAATGCGTCATAAAGAACAGACGTGTTATTCTTGAGTTAATTGATAGTGCAGTAAAGATAATAACCATTTGGTAAATTAGCATTAGATTCTGTTACAATTCTGTTTAAATGTGAAAGTGGTAAAACTATGGCACAATACTGGTGGAATTGTACTTTACATCCGACGTCCACGGACCTCCAGATCACGTTCACAACGCGTTGCTCGGTCTGGACCTCACCTGCACGTCTATATGACATCCACAATAGGTCGGCATCTGACGTCATGACCACGAACTCATCTTTTTCAGATGTTGTGGGGTTAGGTTAATTTAACGAATGCGCACACAACAAGAACGTCAAAATTGCATATAAACATTACAATATCCCCAAAATTAATGGTATTGTATTTTTTTTTTTTTGCATTATTTTAATGATGTATTTTGTCATAGATTAGTATCCAGCTTCAGAATTCTTGTAGTTGAATAAGTAAGGAAGTGCGCTTGAAAGCATAAGGTCTAGGGATCAAACCCACCATGGGCCTTCTTTCTTATCCGTCTTTTTGGGATGTCGAGAATACGTCTTTTTCGGACGTCCAGACGACGTCTGAAATAGACGTCGTAAAAACTTTCATTCTGCACCCGCCAAAGACGTCTTCTCAACTTCAGACCCTCACCTCATTTCAACATTGTATGCATGAATAAATCAAAAAAACCAAACTGTGGAAGCTGGAAACCAGGCTAACAGATTAGAAACTTATGTAACGGGTATGAAAGTAACAGTAAAATAACACAGACAATATAGAAACTCATAATAGAGTAAATAAAAGAGTCAAAAGTATATTTCAGGAGTCATAAACTAATATTAATGAGTATTTTTTTTTTTTTACAGAGCAGCCCAGCATGTATACGCACAGTATGTTTACTCTCACAATAGCTGCTTTACAAACCTTACATGTGTTTTAATCTAAAATACTCAATAGCTCAACCTAAGGCCTTGAAAACCACAGCTACAATGAGGTCATACCATTACATACACTGGGATTGTTTCAGCTTTGGCATCAATTCCATAAGAATGTAATGTAATGTCTTCCAAATGAATCCTCCAGGATGTAAACGCATGATGCCTGACAAAGAAACTGGGAAAGAATGCCAAAAATATATTTTTTGCTTCATAAAAACTTCAGGTTAGAATAAAGCCCTGTGTGCTGAGCTTTCTGCTCATTAATATAAGTAATAATAAAGCAGTAAAAAGAATAATAAACTGACTGGCAGTAAGTATAACGCTGTGTACCGCTGGTATAAGTGGCAACATACAGCTGGAAATGATCTACTCTGACTCTGGGGGGTAATGTGTTTGAGAGAATGATTGGAGAACCGAATGTTTGCTGTAGGGCAAGAAAAAGCTTCAGTGTGTTACGAATCAGAAAGTGAAACTTATCTCAATAAAGCCTCTGTATTGGCAACATAATAATGTCTTCATCATGGAAGCTCATTTTTACTCAGCTACATGCTGTTGGACACATGTTAAGATTTAGAAATAGATCAGGTAAATGTCACGTGCCTTTGGTAACATCTGTATGTGAACGTTATGGAAACAACATGAATTCTGAGAAGCCCTTAAAACATAGAAATGTGATGTTATACTGTAGGCCATTATGATTGAGTGAGCAATTAAAGACATGTATTATACAAATATTTATTCATTCATTCCTTCATTCATTCAAACTCCCAAAAGAAAGTAAAATGGTTGAAATGCTTGAGATTTTCACGCATTGCATTGTGGGATGTGGAGTCTCATAAACGGATGCATAGAAGTGTTCTTCATTCTTACCATGATTTTTTTTGTTTTTCGCTTGACACCACATTTGTTCTAGTCTTTTCCCCTGGTATTCCCTGTGATATCAAAATGAAGTAAAAACACGTCCATGCATCTCTCTGTATGACTCCATATCCCACAATGCAATGCGCAAAAAAAACTACTCAAACGGACTTATAACGGTGGTGATGAAAACAATCTTTCAAGTTGCAATATCAAGTATAGTTGATGAAAGAAACACTGGTAGAAACATATGTCTATAAGTTTGACATACTGTTTGTATGTACGTGAACTAATATATTTGGCAAAAAATGTGATCTCAAGTTGCAAATTCTCTCCCTTTTAAACACTAACAATAAAACTTCTCTAAGTCTCAGAATTCCAGTCTGCTCAAAAACTTTCAACAAAAAAGGCAACAAACCCAGATCTTTGGATCTTTTTGATCTGAAAAGAAAGAAATCTGAAGGTCTCAGTCGGGGCACGTGAAACCTCAAAACCTCAGAATAAGACTCAGAGTTCAACTGAGGAGGGGAATGAAGGAGAGAGAGAACCTGAAGCAAAGTCCAAATACTAAACAAATCCCTCTTTAATGTGTTGAACTGGCTTTATGTCAGTGCATCTGAAGGCCATTGATGTTTCTTGATGTTAGAAACTACAGTATTAGCCCTCGCTGAGCCTTGTAAGTCATCAAAAAAGAACAGAGAGGATAAGGATGACATGCTCTGTGGCGATCTTCTGCTTTACGCCACTTTGCAAGCTTAAATATAATCTTGAGCAACATCGGCAGCAAAGAACTGAGCTGAAACCCTCACACTGAGAAGTTGTCAAGCAAAGCCCTTAAATAATGGTTCTTTTAATACTCCACAGTAGGTATGCTCAGACATAAACTGTACAGACACACATTATAGCCACCTTTCCTCCTCTAATTCTCCAAAACCTCAACAGGATTTTAGGCATTCCTGCCTAATAGCATCATTATTGACTCCGTCCAGCTAAACGCAGGCTCCTTGTAATCTCACACGGGTGTGGTGCGGCTAAGACACACACCACCATTCAGCAAAGGAAAGAAACAAAGAGAAAATGGGATGGTACAAAAGGACTCAGAACACTGACAAAGGAGGGCCTTTGATCCTTCAGCGAACGTAAAGGTTATTCAATCATCACTACATCCAAGGCTTCAGCCCATAATACATCCACCTACAGATACCTGGCAGGAAAAGGTTAGCAAGTTACCAGGTATAAGGTTGCAAAAATGCAAGAACAACAAGTCAAATAAAGATGATACGGAAATAAAACCATTAGTTGAGGCTGGACATCATCTTAATGATAACAAGATGCTTCAGGGCAGACAACAATCAGTGGACTAATCACGCTCTGAATAGTCCTATCACCGTCATCACTGCTTTTAGAAGACCTTAGGGGATTCCATACTGATGATGCGTCCCAAATTACATCCTTCCCCATATCTGAGACACAGCTCCCACGCCACTCTCAAATGGTAAACCTCATGTGACTAGCATGTTTTGACACAAAGGACATTTTAACATCACGTCCAGTGGTTAATGATTCTACTGTGCTTATGTGACACTAATATATACACTATATACACAGCACATGGTCGTAGGCCTGGGACGATAAACAGAAATCAATTATTCAAACAAATGAACTCGATAATTTGTTTGGTTTCGGAATATTTTATTCTAACAAAGTCAATTTTATTTTTTGATTGTTTTTGTAGTATGTTTGAAAGTTATTGACATTCCAATTAGAAAAGTAATAAATATAGGAAATTGTGTGGAAAGCCTGATTTTATTAACATCGTACATTCCTGCATTCAGAAATGATCAGTGCGCATTAGTCATCATCATCATCATCATCATCATCATCATCATCATCATCATCATCAATGTAATCAATGTTTCAAACTGTGACTTTACATTGTACACAGTGTTAAAATAGTTGAGTATCAGTCTGATGTCTGTCAGAGTTTTACTGTAACAAGCAGCAGCCGAGGCGCACACCTCAGCACACACACAGCTGATCAGCAGCTGAGCACACACTGCCCTCCCAGTATAAGGAATGGATGGCGCGGGTAAAATATAATTAAATCTAACACATTTTATCCTGTCTAGAACTGGTAAATGCGAACATATTAGAAAAGCTGATGGTCAATCCTAAGATCCTGAGGAACCTATGATCATCCTGGCTTTGTAAAAGCTTCTCCTATCGTACGTCCAACTGAAGTTTGTAGACTTCATGTGATTTTCTCAACAAACTCCTAATAATACAAAGTATTTCAAAATAACAAATGGCGCAATGACAAATGATGATTAATCTAATTTTCTTTTACTTCACATGGATGTCCAGTATGTGTCACATAGCATTTGGAAGGACTATTTGACAGAGGGTGGTTCTGGTTTATGTTACTGCCATAAAATCGATTTAATCGATTAGTCGAATTTGTAGGTAAAAAAGTTTTTCAGACTTTTTCGCGTTCCGGTGTGAGCCAGTCCCTTCTTTGTTTACATTTGTTTATCCTTTGAGTAGGCCATTTGTGTGCCAAAGGCATGTTCAATTTTTTATTCACTCTATGCTGAGATGCTAAGGGAAGAGTTTAATATTTTTTTTAATTGTAATGTTAAATGTTATAAAATATGTAGTTATCTGATTTCTTAATCAGAAAATTTAAGCTGCTGTGAAGTTGTTGCACTTTTGCTTAAACCTGGGCTAAAGCTTAAAATTGTTGAATGAGCCTCATTTACTTTTTATTTTAGGATTGTTCTATGCATTTTAACTCTTGAGGACAATCACAGCAATAAAGTTGCATTTTTGACAATATATCTGATGTCTGCAGTCATTTTTAAGTGCATTAAAAAAGAATCGAAACTCAAATTTTTCTTTAAAAAAATTGGAGTTTTTTTTTTTTTTTTAAGGCAAAATCGCCCAGCCCTAGTGTAGATGTCACTTTAATGTGTTTCAGCTATTTATGCAACGTTGGAGAGCAAAGACGCTCTTTTATTAAAAACAATGCCCTCATCCACAGTTTCAAGAGTATTTAAAGGAATCTCAACTTTAACTTTTTAGATTTTCATCCAAATTCATCAGACCTGAAATCAACTTAGTATTTGAGTAAAATGCTGGAAAAACCATAAAATACTTACAAATTAGAAGACCTAAAAGATATTCAGTTATGTCTGACATTTATGATACATATTTGGAAAAGTTGAATAACAGATTTATGTGAACAAGTTGACTTGCTTTAACCAGATGTTCCTGAATGACTAGATAACCAAAGTCCTCTCAGATGTTCAGTGCTGTCTCTTATCAGTGTGTTTGTATTAATAACCAAAAGGTTTTAAGCGGTTCAAGAATCTTGTGCAGATTCGAGTTGTGTTTGCATCGTCCCAAAACAAAACAACAGAGCCAGAATTTGATACTGAAATGTAAGACAGATGTACTGTGCGACTGTCAAACAAAAAAAGGAGCAAAGAAACAATAAATGTAAAGACTGAAGAAAAAACAAAGTACAACTCAGCAATAGATTGGAAGACCTTATTCTGGCCTACACTCAGTGAATGCTCCCAAATGCCCAACACTGAAAACCTACAACATTGTCGAAAACCTTTGGCCTGCACTGCATGCCAAATGTGTCAGGGTTCCCCACTGACCCAAGGCGCTGGTCTCTGACCCATCTCAAACTCAGCCAATTAAACACTCACACAAGCATGAATAAGACACACACAAACACAGCCCTCACAGCAAGGTGGTATTTACAAGGACAAGCATGTGGATGTAAGGACGTCAACAGGGCAATGAAAACGCAGGATACCAGCGTGCGCACAAGCCACAAATTCACTCATCTACGTGGAATCTCCACAGTTTCCCTAATAATGGCTAATTGGAAAGCTGAAGCAGTCATCATAATGGAAGCCACTTTTCCTACCTTGGTTAAAGTAGAAGTGCTGTGAAATCAAGTTTATTTGGTGGTAATTTCCCAAATAAATGCCCCATTTGGTGGATGTGTTAATTACACTTTTGACAGAAAGTTCCTTTTTTCCCCTACATTTCAACCAAAAGAATATTCATGCTTAATTCTGAAGTAACCCTGATGTTGACGGAGTGGCTAAAGTTTTAACCCAAGCAGTTTTAGTGAGGTGCAAATGCACCATGACATGCAATAGCCCAGTAAAAGGACTTGTGAAGCCTTTCTTCGGCTCTCTCCCTGCAGGATAGAGGAAAGGGGGAGGCTTCCTGACTGATCTTCCCACATTGGCCTGACCCCAATATCCAGACATCCTCCTGAGAATCTTGCTTCACACACAGATGTAGACAGGGACATAGATCACAAAGACACACTTGTATGTTGACAGTGTCCGATTGCAGTGTAAATAAAAAAGGGGGGAGCTGTGATTTAAAAGGAGCCAAATCAAACAGGAGGGAATGTGTTATCACACTGGCTCGGATGGAAAAGCTGAGAAAGTGGATCTGTGTCAGATTGAGGCAAACCCTCAACAACAGTCTTTGGAAAAACAAACGTGATTCTCTCTGAGGGCCTGAGAATAATGTTAGAAAACGACATGAAGTGAGACCAGGAGGTAGGGTCAGATCAACATTTGGCTAAATGCTTAGCTACTGCTGCCTGCAGATGGCTTTGGTGAATAATTCCTCTATTCCCTCAAGAGCTTCCAGTAAACACTCTCTGACATCCTTGTCATCAATGTAAGAAGCAAACAATCATCGTTTGCTGATCACAAAAAATATATCCCTTTCACCAAATCTCTTAGGAAAGGAAAGGGCAGCATCAGAGCTACAGTGAAGGCGTTTGTTCTTCTTTCATGGTGGTCAGTCACACATCTGCAACACGGCAAGAAGGTCCTCAGCTCAGACCTCGTGGTTGGGCACTTGGGTCCTTTTAGTGTGAAGTTTGCATGTTCTCCAATTGCTTGTGTGGGTTTTCTCCCAGTACTCCAGTACTGTATTCCCAACTAGGGCTGAGCAATATATCAAGATATATCAAATTTTCTATTTTGGCAATATAGACAATTACAATATAGTATATATCCATATATATATTTTTTTGTTCTATAGCTTATTTTATAATTAAAATATTTGTTTTAGTACACCCTAACCCCAACCTTCCCCTAAACAAGCCACACTACAAAACTCACTCACATGTGCTGTCCCTTACAGGAGAAAAAGTGGCACATATTGTGCAGCTGTTTGTTAATAAATGTGCCTGTGTTGCATTTGGCATCAGCAAAAATAACCCAGAATTGTTTTTCTGGTCTGACTTTATTTGAATTAAAAAATATCGAGATTCATATCATATATTTTGAGAAAAAATACAGTGATATGAGTTTTGGTCCATATCGCCCAGCTCTATTCCCAACATAATGATCGTTAAAACATCTTTTGTAATAGCAAAACAAGCAGTTATCATGCAGCCCACATGATTCATTGCTGGTGGTTGTGCTGGTTTTTAAATCAAATTTAAGCTATTTATCATTAATATGACAGAAAACTGTAGTTGAAGTTATCAGTTGACTACAGCCTCTATCTGAGGCTCTTATTGTGAAAAACAGTAGCTGGAAGTTAGTGTAGGTAATTACAAAGTTAAACGACGTTGAAGTGAAAAAAGCCTCTGCTAGGACCAGCTCACGTTTTCCCACGGAACAGCACAATAATGAATTCCTCGTTTGCTTTTCTTGTGAAGTCTACTCACATATCGGCCTTGATTATATTTATTATTCCAGGCACAGCACTGGCAGTTTCTATCAACAACTAAGCAAACAGGATTTATATGGAATTATGACATGCAGGAATTAAGTAGAGAGAAAACATCTGGAAAACAAATTTCACTGATCTCTAAAAGAACCTCTCTCCTTCCTTCTTCTTCCTAAAATCTCTGGAATGAGCTTTGAGTGCATACCTGCTCAGTACTTCTTAGATCGAGAGAATTTTAATTGTGTGGATTGCAAAACAATTGGAGAGGTTTGTTACAAACTCCCAAAACATACAGTACTGTACAATAAGAGCAGAAGTGACAACAAATAATAGAGAGTGAATGTAACAGAATTAGCCTCTTTCACTGAGGATGTCTTTTTTCTCATTCATAAAGCTTTTTCTGTTGCCTTTACTGCTATTATTTGGGAACACAGTTAATAAAGGAATATTTTAGTTTAGCTATGAAGGTGCCTCAATGTATATTATTGTACTGTCACCTAAGAACCAATACATATTGGACTAATAAACAGTGATTTGAACACTCTGTACATAGCTTTACATGTAGGTTTCAAGTTTGAACTAATAAAGAATATGTTATTGAAGGTTGGACATTATATCATGCAACAAGATATCGTGATATAAAAATGTCCCCAGATGTATCGCTGAGGGTAGGAGTGGTAATGCGTGTGTGGTATCGTATCGTTATTAGGAGTGTGACAATTTCTCGATACGGCGATATTTTTCCGCACGTTTGATAATCGATATGCTCCCACTAAGTATCGATTTTTTCCTTTTTTTTAAAACCTTTTCTGCTTTTTCACTAAAATGTGCAGGTACATCTTCACAGAAATGTTGACACTGTTTGTTGAAGGAACCAATATATTGTTTACTGGAATATTGCACTATAATGGTGTCACTGGTAAGAAAGACCCTATTTTTTTGTTTACACTGTTGGAGATACTTATTCGTTTACATTGGTATGTTGACACTTATTTACAGAAATAGTGTCACTGTTCATAGGACACTTTTTTCAATTTATTGTCTTTCAATTTATTGTAAAATAAAACTGTTATTTTTTCACTTAATCTTTTTTTTCTTGTTATGTTATAGATTATCGTAGATTGATTTCGGACCAATATATTGATAATCGCAATATCGTTATATCGTGAGATAATCGTTATCGTGAGCTTTGTGTCGCGTATCGTATCGTATGGTAACCAGAGGTTCCCACCCCCAATCGTTATTGTATAGTGAACTCAGTATATCGTCCCACCCCTATCTTTTATGTATAAAGCACATACTACAGTATTTATATTAAACCGTTTTGTTTTACCACGTAGACAAGTAGTTGTCGATGTTCTAGAACAAAAAGAAAATTGGTCCATGACACCTTAACAAAGTGATAATGATAAAGGCTTTAAATAGTAAAGTACTTTCTATCAAAAGACACATACAATGATCCATTCACACAACGACCGTATATACTGGTATATTGGTAATCTATAGCTGCCCAGTCTGACAGTAGCGTAGCTGCCAATGGAAGTGTGGTTTCTATGACTGGGATGGGATTTGTACCAGCACACTTGATCCATTGGAAATGATTCTACTTATAAAAACAAGCTGAAACTTTCCGTGGGGTTGGTTTCAATCATGCACAGAGATATTTCTGTTTGTGTAATGTCAAGATGTTCCAAATAACTTTGTTGAGTCCAATACAGAACCTTTGATTTTCTCTTTTTCTTTTCTTTTTCTTTTAACAGAATCAAAAATGTTTTCCAAAGATTAAAGTATATGGGTCAAATGAGGAAAAACATTGAAAGCTTAATGCTAAGTTTGTTATTACATTCTTGTGTATTATCTTTTGAATATATTATATATACTTATCTTGTATATATGCATTTGCACACATTTAAACCTGATTATAATTGTTATTCTTGTGTTAATATAATCATGTATGTATACTTTCACCTTCATTATAATTGCTTTCTTAATTGGAGCCACATAACTATAATAATTTCCCACTGGGATTATTAAAGTTAGTCTGATTCTGGTTATTTACCTATATTAATTTCAATATTTGTAAAGATCACAATCATTAATCTTTGGTACCTGTAATATTATATTTGTGCCACTATCGATAAAGACTGTGTGGAGACCTGTGACCCCCAAACCTGGGTGAAGACCTTTAAAGCCCTGGAACACAATGTGTGGACGTCACAGTTGGGAATGAGCGAGCACAAAGCAGTGATGATAATCATCAAGTTGCAATGCAAAGCCAACGCCATGCACACACTAACCCTGGTGGTATGCTAATGATAGTGACCGCCACAGTGAACATCTGTATGAAAGCCCTGCACTGCACACCCTCCTCTGGAGGTGTGAGCTCACCAGCACATTTCTCACTGGTTTCACCTACAGAAGAACGCAAAGTTTACAAAAGAGACACAACTGGACCATTTCACACCAAAATTTAACACTTTGAAGTGAAGTTGAGATGGCAGAATGTATGGAGCTAGATTTAAAAAAAAACAAAAAAAACTTCTCAATCAAAAAGTTAACTTCAATCAAAGAAAAAAAGTATTTGAGATTAAATAATTGCGTTTGTACACTTTTTTTGATTAAAAAAATGTTAATTTCTTTGATTGAATTTTTTTTTTGATTGAATAATAAAGTCACAAATGCACTACCCATAATATGGCCCAAATATAAAAAGATGACTTCAATGAAAAACAAAACATTTTCAATAAAAAAACCAAACATTTTTAACATTAAAAAAGTGTACTAATGCAGTTATTTGGGTCTCAAATATTGTTTTGCATTTGAACACTTTTTTTTTTTCTTTGATTGAAAATAAAGTAAACTTTTTTGATTTAAGGGATTTTCTTTTGATTGATTTTTTATTTGTTTTAATAATGAGTACACAAATGAATTCCCTGCACGTTAGTTGCATTATTACCTGGATCATGGAAGGGCACCAGGGCAAAGTTGTACAGGGGTCTCTTTGGTCTGCTCAGGGATGTTTCCAGGATCTTGGACGCACCCTCGATGACCTGAACCAGGTCGTCGTACATGGACCCGGTCACGTCAAACACAAACGCTAGGGTGGATGCGCCCTCGGGGATGTCCTGCTTACCGGGCTCGGTGCCCGCGTCCTGCCCTGCGCACCACGGGACCAGGACCAGCAGCACAAAGCAGAGCCACATCAGTCCCGAACCCATTCTCACCAAGAGTTCTTGGAGCGCTTCTTCAGTCCAGTGGAGAGCTCAGAGTAAAGACAGATGTTCAGACATCTGGAGCAAGTAAAAAGGGACTTGACCCAGCTCAGATGTGCAGAGTCAGGATCTGGTTGAGCTGCTGTCACACAAAGACTCTCTCTCTCTCTCTCTCTCTCTCTCTCTCTCTCTCTCTCTCTCTCTCTCTCTCTCTCTCTCTCTCTCTCTCTCTCTCTCTCTCTCTCACATCCTGTGCGCCATGGCGCGCCTCTGATTGGTTAAGATGGG
The DNA here is from genome assembly GCF_900634775.1 of Gouania willdenowi. Classification (NCBI taxonomy): domain Eukaryota; kingdom Metazoa; phylum Chordata; class Actinopteri; order Blenniiformes; family Gobiesocidae; genus Gouania; species Gouania willdenowi. The sequence continues at coordinate 11,402,693 of NC_041047.1, forward strand.
CTTTGTTGGGACCCTTAAAAGTCTGCTAGAAGTTTGTTTTACACGACTTTACGCAAATGTCCTTTTCATGTAATTAACGTGCTTTTAGGCATCCGAACTTCTTAAGTCTGACCAAAAAAAAAGAAATAATAAAATAGTTTAGTTTGGTTACAAATAGTTGCGTTTTGATGATAACTTGAAAGAAATTAGTTACAAAAGTTTTCATAATAGTTGTATGAACACTATGAAGACGCGAACGGTAATAAAGCTGTTGTTCAAATTTGAGCTAAATGATGCCATCTAGTGGATAGAAATTGGCAACACCATTGCTCCTCTTCCTGGAGTCCACACCCAATACAACTGTCTTATTAGTACAGTATACAATTACATATAACACATCACACAACAAAGCAACACAAACAACAACTAAAACAAAAACAACATTCATACAGTCGGACTCACTTCCAACTAACAATTTCATTCAACATGTGGCTTTTTAAAAGCAGATGATTGGTTATATAGCAATATACATTTACAATATATTAATATACATTTACAGTTATTTATAAATATACATATAAATTTATAGATGGCTTTATATACAGGTATATTCAGCATTAATTTAGAGAGTACTGCATGCAAACAGCAATGCTTGTGGAAAAGTCTGACCACACATTGTCCACGCTGTTATGTTTCCTTGAACTAAATGAGTCAAACAATGTTTCCTGTTGACTTTAAACTAATCCCGACTTCCTCACAATCTCAACCACTGCTCCTGCAATCCACACTGTGAATGTTTTTAGACCACAGAGTGGAAAGAATTCAGGAAACAAAGACTCAACTATTTCAGACTGAAGGATGAACTCATGCAGCAGTGTGGAGGAGGCATATCTTTTTCAAATTCATATTTCGAGTGATTATAGCTTTACCAGACCATGTTTCAAATCTCACACGGAAATATTTTTTGTAATGAAAGAGATACAGGGGGATGATGAGGCAGAATGTATGAAATATGAAAGCAACTGGCATAACGTTGTCATACAGACCTGCATACAGTAAAGCAGATTACTACAGAATATTAATATGTATTTATTTCAATGAAAAAGTTTACAAAAGTTCTGCACATTAGTGAATATTGATGAGAGAAAAATATTGGATAATTCATATTTAATTTCCACAGTGGTACAATTGTATTGTCAAAGTATTGATTCTTCTGTTTTGCATTAAGAAATGTTAGCTGGTATTGTTATGTTTCTTTATTTTTACAGGATTAGATAATATCTAAGAGGTTTATGTGTTCGGTTCCAGCAGCAAAAACCTCTGGAGCATGTGGTTAAAGTAAAGCAATCATTTGTTCACACGGTCATTTTTTTCAAAACAATTTACATGATCTTGTAGAGCAGACATGGATAAGTGGTCGCCCAAATTACACTCAAAATGACTCCAAAACACACAAAATGACCAAAAATGACTCCAAAAACACAATATGACAACAAAAATGCACAAAATTACTGGCAAACCAAACAAGATGACTACAAAAAATACAGAAAATGAAAGAAAATTACAAGAATACACAAAATTACTTAAAAAGCGCTCAAAGTGGCAACAAAAAACCCCACTAAATGACTCCATAAATACACTAAATGATTAAAAAAAAAAAAACCACACACAAAATAAAAGAAAAATACATAAAATGACAACAAAAATATACAAAATGACAGAAAAATATGCAAAATGACTCCATAAATACAATATGACAAGAAAAAGCACAAAATGAATATAAAAAAAACATACAAAACGTCAACTACAATACATTAAGGGAGCTAAATCACCGTGGAAACTTATGCTGAACGACTAGCCTGCTCACGAGCAGGTTTTTCTCTGGCTAGAATCTTAGCGAGTGCTAAAGTCCCGCCTTCTGACCAATCAGATGTCTTAGAAAGCAAGCTGTCCAATAAAAGGTGATGTGTGAACACGTCACTGTGTGGATCTGATCTGACGAGAGAGAGAATATTTAGACATTGATGCAATCCTTCCATTTACCGATGACATGCTGTAGGAAACAGAGATTTATATCTGATGACTGATAAAGTAAAATCAATAAAATAAGTCGTGATAAAGCCTGCGTGCATCGGGCGCTTTCACAACAATACATTAATTAATTAATTAATTAATTAATGTATTCTGTGGTGATGCAAAGAGTCTCAGTCCTGTAGATCAGTGTTTTTCAACCACTGTGCCGCGGCACACTAGTGTGCCGCGAGAGATCGTCAGGTGTGCCGTGGGAAATTATCCAATTTCACCTAATTGGTCTAAAAAAAAATTTTGAAAACATATTAATTATTATCTGCAAATAATATACCATTGTCGAGTGTCCGTGCTGCAGTAGTGACTAAAGGTGCGTGCACACCGAACGCGACGGAAGCGATGCCGTTGCCTTAAATCGTCCCTGATCGGTAGTTTGCACATAGTGGTGCTTTTTTGTCAGTCCATCATTTCATCGCTCCAGCGACGCGATCACTAGGGAGCTGTGTGTGTGTGTGTGTGTGTGTGTGTGTGTGTGTGTGTGTGTGTGTGTGTGTGTGTGTGTGTGTGTGTGTGTGTGTGTGTGTGTGTGTGTGTGTGTGTGTGTGTGTGTGTGTGTGTGTGTGTGTGTGTGGCCCCGGTAACAGGGTAGAGACAGAGAGAGAGAGAGTGTTGATGACGTCTTTTTTTTTCCTTCTTGCTCCGCTTCTACGGTTAAATGATCAACTTAACGGAGATATTAAAGGATGACTTCACTCAGAATGTGTTTGATCAGTAGTTACTGTGGTTTTAAAGAAATTTACCGCTTTAATTTTGAACCTGATACTTTGAGGAAGTAGAACAGCCTCCGCTGCAGCCGTCAGCACTGAAGCGGGAGCGGGAGGGAGGGGCTGCTGCCTCCGCTCTACAGACAGTGGAGGACGGGAGATATCGCTTCACGTCGCTTAAAAAGTTAAATTTTTTCAACTTTGATCATGCAAGTCGCGTCGCTGAGGGGGGGATAAATTGACGTTGCGTCATTTACATTGATTTTTAATGTAATCGCATCGCTTCAGTCACTTCAGTCGCGTTCGGTGTGAACCCACCTTGAGAGCGTAATCATGTAAAACTCTTCCATAACACTAGATGGCAGCAGGTAGCGAATTGCATTGTCCGTTGAGACAAGAGAATTAGTGAGGCATGAAAGTGACAGCTGGCGGTAAAAGCATTGTGGGTAAGCGAAACTATGGTGACAGTGATGGAGAAGTTTTTGAAGAGGAAAAATACCAATTCCGAACTGGGCCCTGGACAAAATTCGGACCCAGAAGAAGGCCCTAGTATGAGTGGAGGAAAGAAAGCAAAGACGGTGAGCTCGAGGCAATACAGCGAGAGTTATGTTTCATTTGGATTCTCAGTGTAGAACAGTGAAATCTTTCCCAAATATTATTGCTTCTGTCATAATAAGCACGATATTTCTTTATTCCTGGTAATTAATAATTTTGGACAGAATTAGAGTTTGCAAAACACTTTGACGTTTTCTACTACCTTTAAGACCACATTGTTGTTTCATTTGTTATGTTCAAGCTGTATTTTTGAAGTGGACATGTTAAGTGCACTTTTTATTTGAAAGAAGAAATACAAATGATGATAAAGTCCTTTATTCTTTGTGTTTATTTGATTCATATTCAAGACACTTTGATGAGAATGGCTATATTGTTAATATAGGCTACAGAGTATCATTTTTTAACATGTTTGGCTGGTGGTGTGCCTCGTGATTTTTTCAATGAAAAAAATGTGCCTTGGCTCAAAAAAGGTTGAAAAACACTGCTGTAGATAACATAACATATAAACATATTCTACCTTATGATGGAGGCTGATCTGTATGAACGCAGCATCAGAGACAGACAAGTTAAAAAGAGAAGAGAAAGTGAAACTGATTCTCTGGTTATAATCTCACTAATTTAAATATTATTAACACTCATCAATTCCTGCATTAATTACTTTCTGCAGCAACAGTGTTGTTTTTGGTCTACTCCGAATTATGTATTTTAATTCTTCATATTTTTAAAGAATTCTTCCTCATTTGTGACATTCTACAATTTCTCTGTGTGATTGGTCTGACACTGTAATATCCACCTCTGTCACTAGAGCGTGCCAGTTAACCAGACTGAAATCAACAGTTTACCTCAGCCTGTTGTGATCTAGATTCACAAAACAGTTTCTGTGATTAATCCAGGATACAATTATCTAGATTCGTAACATAGACGCTTTATGACTCCACAAAACAACAACAAACGCAAACAAATTTTAATAAAAAAAAAAAAAACATACAAAATGGATACAAAAAAAAATTTAATACAAGCTGACGCTGTTGCATTCCACCCATACAGGAGTGAACTGGCTGTTTGTGGCATATAATAGCACTAGATGGCGCAATCTTGCATTATCATTTTCCATTTGGTGCTTAAAGTAAAATAAACATTTTTAAAAATGCATTGAGAAAAAAAGACAGATTATTGGACAATAGAGGATGATGCAGAAATAAATGACAAGAATGAGCTACATTCAAAAATATATTTTATATACCACGATTAGACTTTTACCTGATTATTATAATAAAGAGGTTTTACCTTCTTTGTCTGAATGAAAATGTACCTGGAAATATTCAAACAAGTCCCTACACCTCACAAACCATGATGTGCTCAGGTTAATGGTGGAAGAATGCATTTTGCATTGCAAACAAGTAGTAAAGTGGCTGAAGCTCTCAGGGATCCAGACCTACAAAGTCAACGATTACATAAACCTTTTTTTTTATTTTTTTAACATAAATAAATTACCTTTTTTGCAATTGGCAGCAGTAGCAGCAGTCAGGGGTTTTCCCTATTACATAACAACATTCTCAAACTGGAAGAAAAAGTGATGCACACAATACATGTCTTTATTATCTATACTGTCATATGCTCAAGTATGCTTACTTTCTATTTAGACAAGCTTCCTCCACTGTACATGGATGACTGAGCTTTATGATTGAGTCATCTTAAAGCATGTGTAAAGGAGGTTTTGAGAGAGTCAACCCTATCAGTGTTATACAGACACTTACACACAAGCCTGCATTGACAAAGTCATTGAGAGTTATCGTTGAATAAGGACATGAAGTTAAACATTGATAGAGTTCTGCTGATGTGAACACATATGTTCCAATAGTTTACTCAAAGTGGCCAAGTTCAGTTTGGGTGAATGTATTTCTAAAACCAGAAATTTAGGAAAAAATGTTCAACAACACGAGAAGAAAAATATGGATGCTGTGCAGATCCCTCTTCTGCTTCTGCTGCCAAAATAAATCCTGTCCTGTTGAGTCATTGGATCCAGTGTCCCAGAATGACCCACGAAGATCCTTTAAAGATCCATTCATCCATCTGCAGTACAGGCATAGTGATAAATACATAGTGACTGTGAGATATTTCTTTTTTTTTTCTGTATTTTTCAATGTTGTCTCTTGAAGAGCCTGGCACTCTGTTGCTTTAGCTACATGCTTGGTTCCAACACACACACATTGTGCACTGTTCACATAAACGCAAGGTCATGTTGCAGTTGGCTGGACTGAATCATGGTGATAAAACAGCCAAAACACATTTGCACCAGCCTTCCCATTGTACGGGGCACACTTAGCCCAAGAAGGAAAAATGTCTACTACCAATTTTCTGGTACTGGCACTCTTGTTTCTGGTACTCACCTGCACATGAGCTGTTTTTAGAAAGAGCAGATCTGCTAAACTTTCCTTGTGACTAATTAGAATCAACCACATTCAAAGTTTTGTCACTCTTGTCATATGTCCTCGGAGTTGTTCAATGGAAAGATCCGGGAAGAAGATAAAGAAAACCTTACATAGTGACATCAAACAGTAACTGATCAGGCTTTCCTCTGACTTCTTATATGATACATTTAAAACTCATTAACTTTTTGTTCATTCTTCTTCTGTTTTTCAGGGAGAGTTTAAAACAATGATGGGCAACTGTTATCACAGTCACAAAAATCCATCTGATCAAAGGGCCACATTATCAACATTCATGTCAGCATTTAGAACAATGACCAATCTGAGCATCAATACAGGAAAGAACAAAGAAGTTTGTGTGTGTTTTTGATGTCATTGTGTATATTTTTCATGTTCAATGTGGTTTTGTTGTTGTTTTGTGTGTTTCCAGAGTCATTTTATGTGTGTCGAAATCTTTTTGCTTTTTTTGTTGTTTTGTATATTTTTCTGTTATCTTTTGTATTTTTGCTGTCATTTTGTGTATTTTACAATTTTTCTGTAATATTGTGTTTTTTGGGAGCAATTTCAATTCAGGGGTGCACAAAATGAGAACAAGGGCCACATATGTCCAATGGGCAGCCAGTTGCTTATGTCTGGTTATAGACAACTGAAATGTTTAAATAAGGGTTTCTGTGCTTCAATTGCAACAGCACCAGCTTAACATTTCTTCCTTTGAATAAATTCTAACTCCTGTAAACATTATTGAATGTTTGTGTAATGTCTAAAGCCGTCAGCAGTGATTTGTGTGTTGTTACACGTTTTGGTGGAAAGTCAATGATCACTCAGGTCGGCTACAGAACACATTGTGGCACAGTTTGTATTTGCTTTAGCTTCTGCCACGGTTTGGGATCGTGGCAAGAACACACACGTCTGAGATGCTTCAAAGGTCAACCAAAGTAAAAGCACACAAGATTGTGTAACTTTCTCTGTATTTTCACCAGAAATCTATATCTGAGTTTTGTAATCCAAAGTAGAAGGAACATTTGCTTTGACACAAACCTAAATAAATAGAGATTACACTGAATTTACAAGAAGCAAAGCAAAAAAAAAATAGTTATTTCTTTAACCCTTGTGTGATGTTCATATTGTTGTTACTCAGCCAGTGTTTGTGGGTCTGATGGACCCGTTCCATTTTGTGGCTTTTAACCCTTGTGTGGTGTTTGGGTCTGTGGGACACGTTTTCAGTTTTTATTAAAAGAAAAATGATACAATTAAATAATTTTTCAAACTAAGACTCACTGGCTTTGGCTCATTTTCTGTGAAGAACATATATCAGAAGACATATTTAATGACCACACACCGTACACCCCCCCTACACATTTCTATTACATATAAGATGTTTGGGGTCCACTGGACCCAGAGCTAATAGAAGTGTGGAAATTTATGTTCTGTGTAACACACACGCACACACACACACACACCAGGCCTAGACAGGAGGAGGACAGAGTGTAGGGACACAGAAGAAGAGGATCACATTTCTGAATATTCAGAGTCTGACAGTGACTCTGAAGAAGATGATGAGATTGAGCATCAGCCAGTTCCGAAAAAAAGACGAGCCACAGGACCAGGCCGTCAGCAGCCATCCCCAGGCCCAGAACAAGCCAGTCAGCATGGAGCAAGTGAGGAAATATGGATGTCAAAAAATTCTGAAATTGAATGGTCTTCTCGCCCAAGAAAAGAGCCACCCCGCAAGGCTGCCAATGTGATAAGGATGCAACCAGGGCTAACACGGATGGCAGTTACTCACACACAGGACATCAAGTCTTCTTTTGAGCTTTTCATCACAGATTCCATCCAGGAAATTATTCTTGACTGCACTAATTTAGAAGGAAGACGTGTTTTTGGAGAGAGGTGGAAGGAAATGGACCAAACCCAATTACATGCTTACTTTGGAGTTCTCATCCTTGCTGGAGTTTTCAGGTCCAAAGGAGAATCCGCAAAATCCCTGTGGGATGCAGAAACTGGCAGAGAAATTTTCCGTGCAACAATGTCTCTGGAAAACTTTCACATCATTTCCAGGATTATCCGCTTTGACAACCGAGATGACAGACCAGCTCGACGGCAGAGAGACAAACTAGCTGCCATCAGGACAGTGTGGGACAAGTGGGTGCGCCGCCTCCCCCTGCTGTACAACCCTGGGCCAAATGTCACCATTGATGAACAGCTGATGCCATTTAGGGGCCACTGCCCCTTTCGGCAGTATATACCATCTAAACCTGCAAAGAATGGTATAAAGATCTGGGCTGCCTGTGATGCCACTTCCTCATATGCTTCGAACTTACAAGTCTACACACGGAAACCTGATGGAGGAGCCCCAGAGAAAAACCAAGGAATGAGAGTTGTCGTCGACATTTCTCAGGGACTCAGTGGACACAACATCACATGCGACAATTTTTTTACCTCGCACAAACTGGGACAGGAGCTCCGGAAGAGGAAGCTGACCATGGTGGGAACAATAAGGAAAAACAGGTCAGAGCTCTTACCTCAACTGCTGACTTCAAAGAACAGGCCTGTCAAGTCTTCCAAGTTTGTTTACACGGCTGACACATCCCTGGTATCCTATGTGCCAAAGAAAGGCAAGAATGTGGTACTCATGAGTACACTGCACGGGGATGGAAGAATCTGCGACCAGGAACATCACAAACCAGAGATCATCATGGATTATAATGCCACAAAAGGAGGGGTCGACAACATGGACAAGCTGGTGACGGCCTACAGCTGCAAACGGAGGACTCTACGCTGGCCACTGGTAATATTCTTTGACATGTTGGACATCTCAGCGTACAATGCCTTTGTCATTTGGATGGCACTGAACCCAGAATGGAAACAAGTGAAGCTCCAGAAAAGACGGCTCTTTCTTGAGGATCTGGGAACGGCATTGGTGAGACCACAATCGAGACAAGAAAACATATCCCCAGAACCCCAGCCTCTACAGCCATGGTGAGGAGGATTCAGGAGGAGAATGCTGGTACCCTGTCCACCCAACCTACAGAACCACAATCTGCAGAGCCTGAAGTAAGTGTGTGATGCTGTTGCAGTACATGTCTGGCACTCATGTCTTGTGAGAGAGAGAGAGAGAGAGGTGTTAGTAAAATTCCTGATCTTTTCATTATTCTAGGCTGTGAACACCAGCAACAAGAAGAAGCGGTGCGAAGTGTGCGGACCCAAGATGGACAGGAAAACACAATATACATGCATCAAGTGCAGAAAGTATATCTGCAACACACACACAGTAAAGCTCTGCCCCTCATGTGTTATATAGGCTAGTGGCTAAAGGCCATGTGTTCAATGGGGCTGATGTGTTGTCTTGTTTACTCTGTGTTCATGTGTTGAGCTTGTGTTGTGCACCTGAATGGGTTAAATTTCTAGTTCAAAGAAATAAAAGTCAGAAGTTTTGAAAAACCTTGCTTCACTTGTAAATGTTTTCCACTCATATCTTGATTTTAATTGATTTTCTTTATTATGTTTTAAATAATAAGTTATAAATGTGACCTAACAAAGGTAAAGGGCAAATATTAACCATATATATTGTTTATACTGCTTGTAATTGGGATAAGGTAAACATCTGTTCAGTATTTTAACATAAAAGTGTTTGATTGTGAGGCATTAATGAGAAAAAAAAAATAGTTATTTTTTTAACAGTTTGAGAAACACTTTTGATCCTGTCAACATCTAACTTGATAAAGGTATTGAGTTTCTGAGTGGTAGACTCTGACCTGCTGCTTCAAACTTCTTATGTAATACTGTTATTACTGAACAAACAGGTGATAAAGCAGTTACAGACAATGTCAGGCAATAATGTTTATTTATTTATATAAATTTAGGGACGATGGATCATTTGTACTACAGTAGCACTTATTTCAGTCGGTTAAAGTAAAAAAAATGTTTTTAAAGTTAGAGGGTCATGATTATGAATATTAAAGTATTTATGTCATCTCTCAGCTTACACGGGGATGACTCTAGCTCTGCTATACCATGAGTTTATAAATTAGGTGCAAATTTTATATTTTGTAGAAAAAAGTACATGGCCAAAATATATTGAAGTTATTTTCTCTTCATTTAAAGCACATGTGTCAAACTCAAGGGCACTGGGCCAAATCCAGCCCTTTAGAGCATCCAATTTGGCCTGCAGGAGAAGTAAACATGATAGAGAAAACATGAATTATTGTGTGAATTACCAAATAATCCAGTTGTCGATATCTCAAATTCACCAATTTAAGGAAACTCCACAGTATTTATAGGGGCTTGCATTTTTCCTTATTTATATCACATGAATGCGGTCATTTTTAATTGCTAAATGTGGAAAGGACTCTCAATTTTTCCACAAATCTTGCAATTTTTCACAAACAACATTACAAATTTATTTTAAATTATAGAAAATTTGATAACAAAAACAAGATCTTTAAGTAAATTGAAAATGATATGGAAAACTAGGGCACGGTAATGTTAAAGTTTTTTCCCAGTCTGCAGCTCACTTGAGCTCAAACTGGTCTGTATTTGGCCCCTGAACTAAAATGTATTTGACACCCATGATTTAAAGGAACAATGTTTTATTTTGTAAACACTCACATGTTGAAGTAACATAATTTACTGCTGTGTCTGAGTTCTTGGGCATTGGTGAAACTGCACATCATCACTGCATCTGCAACACAGATTTTGAGGGCAAATTACTGGTATTTCCTGGTGTTCAAGATTTTAAAAAGAAGCATACATTAACGGGAAGCACAGGCTATAAATCATGGTTGAAGCCTATTTCTTTTCAGAGGTTGTCCACCATTGACATCAGCTTTAATGTAGGAGAACCTAAAGGTAGAATAGACACCTGTATATACTGCAGCCTTCGAGGAAGAGCTGCAGGCTAAAATATTTAAAACCCTGAAAGAGAAACAAGTCCAAGATAGACAATATGTTTGAAAAACATACATTGCGTAACACTTTTAATGGCATAGCGTTATGTTGAAGCGTCAACATTATTAATGATCAGTATTTATGCTGTCCATCACTGTGTTCTTTTTGAACAAAACTAAGCACCAAAATTCCAAAGATGCTGAAGAACTGAGCTCATCAATGCAAAAGATAAAAAAGTGTGCTCCACACAACAGAGCCTCACACTGACATTTCCACCTGTCTGCATTCCTGAAGTCTTCAATAGATTTGTGTAATCTTCTGTAACTGTGGGCGGGCTGATGGGAAAGAAAGTACAAGCCAGGAGGAACTTGCTTGTGACGTTTTTTGTGAGTTGCTTTCAGTTATTTTACTTTATAATAGTGAAAGCCCTTCTCTGGGAGCGGTTTGATTTGGTCTGCCGTTAAAATGTTTTTATACCTGCAATGTTGTTGTCCAAGGTTCTGTCAGATTCTGTACACCTGAATGCCTGTGTGGAATCATTATTGGGGGAACCACACGCACACACAAAAACATTGTAAATTGAGTCGACGAGCGGTGAAAACAATGATTGTTGGATGGGTTTCACAGGACCAGCGAATGGTAAAGAGTGTGTATGTGTGTGTGTATGGGGGGGGGGGGGGGGGGGGGGGGGGGGGGGGGACTCTGAACTGTAGGTGGAAAAGCATCAAAAGAACAAGGGAGTCCGGCGCAGTCTGCTGTGAAGGAAGCAGAGAACCTTGATAGAGCTTGTAGCTTTATAAGTATCGGAGTTATAGATTATGTGAATAAATCTCGTCATCTGTGTGAGGCGATGAAAGAAAGAAATTAACTGATGTTCAGGTCATTTGAAAATCCAGCATTAAAAGTTCTATGCTGACAGTTCCCATAACCCTTCTGTTTGTGTTGAGTGCAGGCCCAAAGGAAACCAGGACTGCAGCACACAAACAGCAGCTCCAATATCAGCCAAACAAGATCCACATGACAATTATGTGCTGTCCATCCCATAATTCAACCAGAAAAACCTGCCCTGGGGCCCAGGGCTCTGTTAGAAAACAGCTCTAATCCCTGGTGTCACTGCCCCTCATGTCCCTAAAGTTCCTCTTTTGTGGTGAGCACAACTCATCGTTCCAATGAGGCTCGCTGTTTTTGCGCACGCTAACAAACATAGCCTTTGTAATCCCTCACTATTCTTTCTCTCTCTTTTTTTAATCTTTCTCCCACTCTGGGTCTCTCTCTCTTTCATAAGCATCCACTGCCCAGTACAAACATGGCGAACCACACAAATACCAGCATTTGTGAGCACAGACAATCGTCCTCATTCCTGCAGCCTCAACCACTCCCATTAGTAACACACAAGCAGTGACAAAACCTGTCTTTGATTCTCTACGGCAGTGTTTCCCAACCAGGGGTACACGAGCACATTGCAGGGGGTACGTGGAAAAATTAAGAATTTATTTCCAAGTTAATACAAATATTACTCAGTCATTACATAAGTCTGTCAATAAAATGGTACGTGTGCACAATGACTTGTTTTTAAAGTTTAAATGCCTGTTTAAAGGGGACATATTCAAAGAAGCTCCTTTTGTGGTAAATGTCATAAAAGTTATATATAACACAGGCAGGTTAATTATGTGTTTTGTATTTATTTATATTATTCTTTTTTTTCCACTTTCAACTATTATTTTTCTTTGATAACAATATCATCATAATATATTAGTATTAATAATACAAATGTTTATATAAAATTATTTCTTATGTTTATAATTTTCATTGCCTTGAAGGCAACATAATTTTATGTTTAATTTGAGTTAAACAGATAGATTGCAGTGACAAAATACTTGTGTGAACAAACTCAGATATTTGGTCCCGAACGCGTCAGGTTTTTAGAAAAAACAAATATTGATCCATCGTTAAAAAACATAGCCACAATCCATCATTATGATCAAACACGACAGGAAGACAAAAGAGGACCGCAGGACACAATACAGTATATACAAACTCATTGACAGGTGCTGCAAGTCAGTTGTTCTCAACCTTTTCAGCCCACGACCCCCAAAATCAAGATGCCAGAGAGCGGGGACCCCCACTGTACCTGAAGGTGGTTGAACACAGACATGAACATTGAAGAACAGTCATGTAGAGTCAGGGCCATCTACAAAGGGGGGAATAAAGGGGAGAGGTTTTTGGGGCCCATTCATAAAGTCAGCAAAATGATGGTCTATTGTTCTATGAATCTGTGATAACCACATTTATTTATCTGAATAATATCCACAGTTATCCAGGAAGTGTATTATTATATGAACCATAGTACATAGTCACCTTAAAGATGTATATCCTTGTTTTAATCAGGAAAAAAATGGGTTAGAAGTGACCAGAAATGGTGGAAAAGGTGGTGAAATGGGATTTAAAAAACAACAGAAATTGGTTAAAAGTGGCAAATTAGAGTGGCCCAAAAACGGACAGAAAAAGTGGTAAAAAGGGTCCAAAGTGTCAATATTGGCTGAAAAGTGGCAGAAATGGGGGGAGGGGGTGGTCGGGTAATGCAATTTCAAAAGTAGGAACAATTAGTTAAACTGACAAAATATTGGGCATGACAAATCATGAATGTGGTTAAATTGGCAAAAATAAGCATGAATTACAGTGAAAAAAAAAAAAGTTAAAAGTGACACTAATAGGTCAACATATGCAACATTAGGTGGAAAAAGGGGATGAAAAGGGTTTATGGGGGAAAAAATGTGCAGAAAAGGCATTGAAATTTGATGGAGAAGTGTCAAAAATATATTAAAAGGAATATGGTAAGAAAAAGTGATGAAAATAGGTTAAAATATGGCAAGTTTGGTGTAGTTGCAGAAAAAGGGTGAAAAATAAGCAAAAATGGGCTTTAATTGTACAAAAAATATTTGTAGTTTCTTGAAGGCATCTGGGGTCCACCTCCCAGTGTCTAGGGTCCTGAGTTATGAACAGCAGGTAACAGTGTATTTGCAATTACAGAATTGAAAACATAAAATTGTTCACTCTTCTGTTGATCACTTTATATTCTGACAAAATGGATGATGGATGGATGGATGGATGGATGGATGGATGGGTCCAAATATATGCTGAAAAATCAGTGATGGATTCAAAGCTATTCAGCTGGAAGGAACCTAAGGACCTACCGGTCATGCAAGTGAACAGAGTTTCAGTGTCAAGTGAAAACAAAAGCAAACTAGGAACAAGATAAACACGCACAGAAGTAATGTAGTGCAGGTCATGAATGTAGCACTCAGTGCCAAAAGTAAAGCAATGTCCTAAAAACAGTACTAAAACAGTGTCGTGTGTTGCTAAGAAACACTTGAACTCCAATCAAATATTTTTCAATGCTTTTCCTGTTTGACAATAGACAATAGGACAGTGTAAAACTAGTGTGGTATGTGTCGATGTGTTTTGTATGTCCTTATTGAAAATCAATAAAAAAAACATTTTTTTTAAAAAAAAAAAGAAGAAAAAAAAAGGAAAGCGTTTGTATTTTGTGTTTTTTTTTTCCATAATGTATAAATAAAGGGTAAAAAAATTTGCGTTTACCAAGCCGGTTATTGCATTTTCACATTCTATTGCTTTTTTTTTCATTGAAAAGTAATTAGAATTTGGTCATAATAATTTTCAACTACAAAAAACCAAATATCCCTATTATGATCATAGTGGACAATAGTCCTATACTGCTTCATGTAACAATAACATTATGCACTGATCTGCAGCTCTCAGGCCTCGGGTGTTGCACTAGCAGCTAGTGCAACACCCAATCCAATGTGCATTGAACACAGGTATGAGCTAGCTGCTCATACCTGTGTTCAATGCTCATTGGATGCTTAGAGCTTCATTCTGGCTGTGCTTTTCCACAGATAAGGAACAGTCTGCAGGAACACTGTGAGTACGTGCATTTGTGCATGTGGGAGGGTGGGCGTGTCCAAAAGTATATAAACTTCAACAACACCAGGGTGAGATGAGAGACAAAAACAAGACACTGACATTATTCTTTCAGGTTCCTGATTAAAGCGCTGAGGCATTGTTTCATAGCTACAGTAAAATGGCTTTGAAGACAGTGAAATTGGAAAGCTTTGAACAGGTTTGTCTTTAGATACATTTGATTGGATCTATTAGATTTTGTTGTTTTAACCTCTTATACTCTGCAATAATGCAGTAATAATCCTTGTTATTTAGTGTAATTTTCATTAAAAAAAAAACTATTGCAAATATAGCAATCATTATGATTGTCATTAAAGGTATGAATTTAATTAAATATAATAAATAACTAATTACAGTAAAAGGTAAATGACTGATAGATATAGGTAGGTAGAAATATAGATAAGTAGGTATAGATAGTTGATTCTATCTGCTCATGAATACATAATACACAGTCTAAAAGTAAAAATATGCTCCTTGCATTATGTGATAAAAAAAATTGGATGAGAGGGATTGAATGAGGACATAGGGATTGAATGAGGACATAGAGCATGAGGAAGAGTGAATTAACAGAGGAGCAGATTACACAACAAAGACTGAGTGCTCGTCTTTCTCAGTCAGTTGATAATCAGTTGGTTATTTGATGTAAATCCATGCACCTGCTTTCAAGCTCACCACCACATTTTCACACAAGTGGAATAACAAACACTGGATAAATGCAGAAAAATATTGTGGGAAATTAGACCTTTGTTCCCTCCCATGCAACCTTTTCTCAAAACAAGCCCTGACCTTATCCCACTGCAGATTGTCTGACAATTAAGCGTCTCACGGCTCACAATTATCTCATATGACGCCGGCCATTTTGATTCTCTGTGTATGTGTGAGAATAAGGATGGGAAAGTGAGCAAAACATTGACATGTCCACAGCTAGTGTCACTTCCCCTGAGGAAGTTGACTTAATAATGTTTGTCTCTCCACTGCAGGGGTGGCAAAGTCATTTTTGTTCAGAGGCCAAATACGTACCAATTTGACCTTAAGTGGGCCACAGATTTTAGGTGCAAATTCAACATTAATGTGGCCTGGTTTGCATTTCTATGTATAAAAGATATGTGAGCGTATCAGTCCATGCAGGATCTTCACTAAAATTTCCCTGATTTTGGGGAAATTTTGTGGAATAATTTGAGGAACCTTTGCCAGATTTTGGAAAAAATTGAGAGTTCTTTAAACAATTTCAGATAAAAAAAAAAAAATGACTGCCGTCATGTGATATAAGAACTGAAAAACTGACCTCTGCAAATATTGTGGATTTTAATAGATTTTTTTGTATTTGGAGGGGCTGAGCTATCGACAACTGAATAAGTTGTTTTTTATATGTAAGTGCTTCATGTTTTTCTACCATTTTTATTTTTTTGAGCGGGCCAGATTTGATGCTCTAAAGCAGTGGTTCCCAGTCTTTGTTATCTTGTGTACCCCTTATGCATTTTGTCAAATTATATGTACCCTCTTTCATATCATAAGTGCCCTCTCCATAATAAAATGGCTTCTCCATCGTGACATTAGTAATTTATTGAGCAATAGTGCTGTTCGTTTGTAATGAATTTGTCCAACAAATAGCCCAAAAAGGAACTATAGGAACATTTCCCGATTATTTGTAAATAAAATAAATCATTCCGAGTACCCTGTGCAATGTGTTCCTGAACCCCCAGGAATGCACGTACCCCTGTTTGGGAACCACTGCTCTAAAGGACTAGATTTGACCCCTGGGCCTTGAGTTTGACACATGTGCTCTACTGAATCATTTAAACAAAAACAAAAGTAATCAATTTTGAGCACCCCTTTACTTTTGCAGATTGTTCACAGTATGACCCAGTGTGTTAAAAAGATGGAAGATATGTGACCTACATACCATAAAAGTAATTCTCCCACTTGTCAGTATTTCTTCCTGAGGTAACCAATAACTTTAGCATTCCACAGATTGCAACACTGAGCTGACTGATGACACTTAGAGATAAGATTAAAAAGATTATTTATTCCCACCATTGCAACTTCCCAACATAATAGAGGCAGGAGCCAAGGTCCCTTAATCCAGACTGACAAATGAATGCACAATAAATGTTTTTCAGTTCTGTACTGCACACAGAAACATCATTTACACCTGGATTCAAATCCACCACCTCACCAGCAGAAGTGTTTTCATTCTCCAAACTAAAAAAAGCAGACCACGATTTGCTTTTTCATTACTTTATATGAATTGCTAAATAAAGAAATCCCCTCCCCTTTTTTTTGGTAGTAATACAGAAACACAAGCCATCAAAACACCAACATAAATCACCATGGCAACGCAGAGATGAATGTCTTCTGTGTATGTACAGACTTATAAATGGAGAGAGGTGAATCGACAAGGTCACTGCAGGCTGCTGCTAACAAGAACACTGCTGCTGTTTGTGAGCAAGGTCACAGTGTGTGTGTGTGTGTGTGTGTGTGTTTCTTGAGGATGGACCGATGTGGTGAAGATGAATGCAAAGTGTGCTGCTGCAGTGCTAAAGCTCCAGCCTATGTTAGCTCCATGACCTTGAGCAAATAGTGTAGATGGGAATAACATATTTATGAAGTGTCTGAGTGTGCGTTTTTTTGCCCTACACGTGCACACCCAGGCACGTGTGAAAAGGTATGGACAGAATAAGATTCAGGCTTGAATTTATGAGAGAGTTAAACCACAACAGATATTTGTGCAGGTTTTTTAAATGTGGCTTAATGTATGTCATAAAAGGGGTTTGTTCACAAAGAAACATTTCTGTACCTACTTAAGCCCTAAGGTTTGTTATTGCATCTAGAATACCTTAGTAACTTTAGCACAACAAGTCTGGTTGGTAGGATAATAACGTTTTAATGCTGTGCTGCAGGGCATTTTAATGAATAAAGGTGTGCTATGGCTTTGGTGTTATCAAGCTCGGAAAAACACTGCCTAGGACATTAGCCTTAAGAAACATATGGCCATAGACATCAATGTGTCTCAGGGCAAGCACACAAATAAGGACAAGTTAGGAGGACACCATGAGAACTTAAACCCACCAACTCTGCACTGAGAGATGCATCTGAATCTGTCACATGAAAGTTTTGTGTAATCGGGCCCTTGAGATCAGCGATTCTCAACTGGTGGGTCGGACCCAAAAGTGGGTTGTAGACAGCCGGACAAAAATAAGTACCTCTCAAATTGGACTTGTCTTTTATTTTGAAAGAAACTTTTCTTGACAGACTTGACATGCATGTTACACAGGAAAATATACAGATTTATGTTTTAAAAAAAGATTATATGTGTGTGTGTTTTCAAAAGCGGGTCGCGATTTAATGACCATGGCAAAATGTGGGTCCCAGGGTGAAACCAGTTTAGAACCCCTGCTTGAGATCATTATTATCGGGCCACAGATGGTGACAATGAGAGAGAAAGCATTCATTAATGTGTAAATTACTAAATAATTCAGTTGTACATAATACACTCCTGCCAAATTCATAAATTCAATGTCACATGACTGCTGTCAAAAAATGTCAAAATAATAATAATGGCTTGGGTTTATATAGCTCTTTTTTTTTTTTTTGGAGACTCAAAGCACATACAGAAACCATTATTCATTCACACCAGTCACTCATATCAGTCATACTGGTGGTGGTAAGCTACAGTGTAGCCACAGCTGCCCTGGGGCATACTGACAGAAGCATGGTGGGTGTTATTTTGCGCGCCTGAGGCTCCTCTGACAATACTTATTGAAAATGTGTGGCGATCTTGAAGCGAATGAACTCTTTCAACTGTTTACATTTAGTTAGATGTGGTGGAAGTGTAAACAAGGGCACATTAATGTTGAATTTTAACTTTTCTCACCTGAAATCTGTGGCCAACTTGTGATCAAACTGCTCTGTATTTGGCCCGTGAGTGAAAATAAGTTTGACACCCGTTTGAAACCAATTCTACCCAGATTAAGATTGTGAGGTGTGGGAGCATTCCTTTGTTTCGCATGTACAAGAACAACTTGTCCAAGCCTGACTCGTTCCTAATATTGCTCTGAGCAAATTTTGGTGGTTTTACTTTATTTCTACATTGATTTATTCAATAAATCTCTTTCAGAAAATACAGGAGGAGTGTTAAGCAAAAGTAATTCTGTATTCTCATAGTTGATTTGGCATAAATGCTTTATTTCCCCGCATTTGGGTTGAAAAAAACCATTACTGTATGTGTGATCACTTGTGTTGCTATAATTTAAAGCAATGTTTCAACTGTTGCCCAGTTATTGCTAAAAAAAAAGCATCAAAGAATCAAAAAGTGCCAAGTTTCCACGGTGCACTTATGGCCCTCTCACTGTTCTATTTGTCTTCTATTGTTAAAATGTAGAAGAGATGACCTCAGCATAACATAACCAATATATTGTGTTGTCCTTGTCAGCACAGGCCATGTTTATTTACCATAAAAACAGCTCTGAGACCTTCAGAGAGGTCAAGGAAAAATGAAAACTCTGTGAATGAGTGACTGTTTTTGTGTCAAATATAAGACCATGGTCAAAGTATAAACACAGTTCTTCCTTCTTGGAATGTGTCTTTGAAGTAAATACACAAGGAGCAAAACCAAAATATGGGTCAATGTCATGTTCATTAAAAGATTAAATGAAAAATAAATGTTCATTAAACATAATACAAACATAGAATACATCACATTACATAAACACATAACGTGCAAAAGATGGAATAACCACCTTTTATTTTGGCTCGATGAGGATAAGCAGGTATTTGAAGATTATGGATGAAAGTATCATCTTTTGTTTAAATACATAAAAATTGAAATGAACCACCTACAAATGTATTCACACGTAAGAGTGTTTACCGATCATGTTTAAACCGATTAAACACTAAGAGTGAGGTTAAGAAAGAACCTTTAACATCTAAAAGTGACCTCTCATAATTTAAATGTTATTTTAGTATGATCAAAACCAAAGACTCGTCTAAGTTTGTCAAATGAAGGGACAACAAACAGTGCATGAAATACATTTTAGGCTACATTGGGTCGCATATATTAACTGATGATGATCTCTTGAGGCTTGGATTGCACAACCCTAATGTGAATAAAACAGGTTTGAAGATGGAATAATGAATGAATAACTATTCCCTTTGCTCATACAGATAAGGAAGAACTGTGGGATATTATTAATTTGTCAAGGTGTGAGCTGATAATAGTTTTCAGGCTATGGCTATAGATAAAGTGACCAAGGGACCTCGTCATATACGTGTGAGTGTGTAGACGTGTGCAATTGCACACCTGCATGTCCACCAATCACATGTCTCTCTTTTTGTAGCTACTGAAGTGTGACCGTTGCTGTTATCTGGTATAAATATATTTTACTCTGACCTTTAAAGTTAAAAGATAAAACTCCTGTTTGCAACATTACATTACTGCTTCAAGGTCCAATCACTAAATGTTAAAATTGTGGTCCAAGTATAATTTAATATTATTTATAATTTGAAGGTCTTTCCAAAATTATTACAGTCTGCTGCCATAGTCAATAGATTCCCCTCATTCACACAATAATAAACCATTTTATTTTTGGGTTGCTTGCCCTATTAATGTAGATTTTCTTATTTGATTTACTTAAACTATCATTATTTATTCCATAATAAAGCCTATATGGTTAGGTAACAACGCCTACAACATGGGTGAGTTGGTATACAGTATATATTTTCCTTGGCATAAAGCCCCCACTCACAACCTCCTTCAGTGCTAGAAATTCATGAGTAATACACATGTTTTATACACTTTTGCAATCAGAAATGCACAAAAAGCATGTTTACCAACTAAAAAACCCAAACCTATTAAACAATTTTCACAAATCCAGTTAACTTTTAACACAGTTACCCTCACAGGGTTAAATAACAGAGAAAAAGCTTGACAAGAAAAACAAGTCATGACCAACTCAAATGTCGTAAAATAGAAGAACAGAGTGTGCTAATGTGTGTCTTTTTTTCTATTTCACACAGATAGAAAACAGAAGTACTTCTTTTTGAGAGTGTCGTGAGCTGGCCATAGAAGATTTAGGGTTCCACTTTTACCCCGCACCCACCCAGTACTATTGCATTTGCAAAACAAACACATTTGACCAATGTGAGCTCACAGATACCATGCAAATCCCAGAGACCTGTGATTTCCATGTTGCATGTCATCAATGCCAAATCTCATTGTTTAAAAAAAAAAAAAAAAAAAATACTGTGAAAGAGAACTGATAGTATTCATGGACTACCTCAAAAAACAACCTGTCTGTCCACATAAACTCATATAATAACACATTGGAGGAAAAAGCACCAGATGAATAAAAAGAGAGACAAAGACACCATGAGGGAAATACTAAACAGACATTTTAGACCTACCTTTGAAGCACGGGAGATCTTGTGCTGAAACAGATGTTTACATAACTGAGAGTCATTTGCATAGGAACACACATTTTATACCAGTTAGATGTTGGTGTTACACAGTAAATTATAGGCTAGCACTAATGGTTCAAAACAAGAAAAAGCTAAAGTAGGGGTGATCATTGAGTATTGTTGGCAGTGCAAATATATAATAATATTAAGGTTATTTTCAAGATGTAGTCACAAACAAAATAAGGTATTCAAAGACAAGCAAAGGGAAAGAAGACTTAAAACCAAAAATAGGTTTTTATTCTGAAGAAAAATCGCAATGTCCGCACTTTAAATTATATTAACAATACAACTGTAGTCATAAATAATGTTTAAATAAAAATACCATAGATGCATGAAAGAAAATAAATACACCCATTAATTTTAGATGATGAATTTACTAAATTTAAATTCAGCACCTTTTGAATGCATATTTCAAAAGATGTGACATGTGAACACATGGGAACTAGGGCTGAATGATTTTGGAAAATAATCTAATTGCAATTTTTTTTCCTCAATATTGCAATTTTACATGGTATTTTTTTTTTTTTCAAAGGCCTCTTGTCATGTATTTTTCAATGAACACAAGCAATAAATCAATCTGTGTCATAATAAACAATTTCAGATGCATTTAAACTTTAAATAAATATAAAATATGAATTTGAAAGCACAGATTACAACAATAAAGCAAACAAATCTGTGGCTTTACCTCTTCAACATATCTAACTAACTTCACGTTTCATGAAACATGTGGACTGCACTTTTTAAACACTGAACTTAACAGGACAGTGCAAGAAAAAATAAATAAATAAAAAATTGCAGCCTTTGCGATTAGAAAAATCACGTTTTATGATATTGCGATAATATCGCAAAAGCAATTAATCGTTCAGCCCTAATGGGAACGGGATCTTTGTGCATGACACTCGGCAACCCCTCTAACCAAATTTAAAATGAGTGCAAATAAAGGACTTGCCAAGTGTCCTTAGGCTTGTTTACAACTGCTGAACAAGATCTGATGTATTCATTGTGTACCGTGCTCGCTTGTGTTGAATATGGTGATGTACTGGTTTAAATGTTTAAAAAGCCAAGTTAAATAAAGTTTTAGGATGTTAAGTTTCTGAACATAAGCTGCTGTTTCTTCATTAATTAGAGCATCAAGCCCTTCCTCAAAGCGCTCTGCAATCAAATGAATGCAACAATTAGTGGAAACAGGAGCTGGATATGCTGGTAGTTTTGTGGAGCTTTGAAATAAATAAAAAATTAAGCTTCTTGCAGGTATTTCACTCATTACAACCAGCAGCCGTGGTGCTGACAGTTGGTGTTTAGCATCTCTGCTGATTAAATTATTAACAAACTTAAATTATTGATAATATTTTTAGTTACTCCGTCTCCCGACCTCCTGCCACAATCTAGTCCCATTTTATCATGAAGACAGTACATCAAAATATGTCATTGGAATTCCTAATAACATCAAATACAATGTAATAAAAACCTAGGACATTATACTGGATACGATTGCAGCAGTAGACCACAATGTGTACCAAGTTTGTCGCACAGGACACTGAGTCTAGCACATTGGTTGCCTCTCAGTTATTAAATCAACTGCCTACATGAGTATTGTGTATTGTGCATGAATCAGTTAAGACAGTGGTTCCCAAACCACTTGAGACAACTTGCAAAATATTGAGCATGAAAACTTGAAAAAATATATTTCTTTGCACTCAAACAACTTCTTCATTACTGTTCTAAAATATGATGACCTGCAGATTTTATGATATTTGTACAAGTTTTCAATAAAGGTTTTATTTTGTTGAAATAATTGTTGCTATGGGGGTGATTTTTTTTTTTTTTCATTCTTCAAAGGAGGGCACAACAGAAAAAGGTTGGAAACCACTGAGTTGGACATGATCAGAAAAGACGTTTCTTAATCCTGATGAAAAATTAAATATTTTGCACAAAAAAAAAAAACAAAAAAAAAAAAGAGTGGAAGAAAAACAAAATATGCTATAGCCTACTTATTAGGTCCAGATGGAGTTGTTGTGCAATCTGTTAATACTAGAGTCAGAATATTCCCACCATGTAAAGTGTAACAGCCACTTGCAGCAAGTCCAAACCGTCCATTGATTCTGATCTACTCTTGATCCTAAAAGAGCATCTATGGTGGTAATGACTGTGTAACATTTGCATTTGAAAGTGCAGCTGACATGTCTGATGCAACTGCATGATATTATCATGACATAATAGAGAAAACACTAGAATAAAATGTCTATAAGTAACACATAATAAGTGAGAAGTCATATGGTTCCTGGCTGAATCTGTTTGGTTACAAAATATACAACACAACATGCGATAGAAAAAAATAAAAAAAATACCACTGAATAAAACTCCTCCTACACTGTGACGTCACTGGAAACGTAATCGTTGCGCGGCTTTTGTCGGGCGCGCGCTCAGCATCGGCCATTCCGTCAGTCAGAGTCCAGACACGGCGGACGTGCTTCTTTAGCTGAGAAGGAACCTCGATTTACAACCACCACCACCGACCCTCAAGTCCTGCCTGCTTCCGCTGCGACGCGTTTATTCGTCTACAGCAGAACCAAACCACTCTGAGTTGCTCTAAATATGTCTAATATCGTCTGGTGTCAAACGCCTCAGGTAAGACTATTCCCATTTTTTTTTTTTATATTAACGGGGGACACCTAACATAGCAGCCGTTAGGAAAAATGTGTAAATGTAATTTCAGTAAATGTCTGAAATTATAAAGTGAGATTACTATTGTCTGGAGTGGTGGGTGTCACATCAAATACTATCAGTCATGTCCCCCCCATTATAAATACACAGTGTGGCTTTTGTACTGGTAACAGAACGCCTAAATCAATAGCTTATATCACTGTAAACTCGAAATTTAACCCAAAATACAATTATTCACTGATGCATTGCTTATTTCGCTAAGCAGGTGTTTGGAATCCGTTGGGTTACATGTTAACTCGCGACTGACTTCCGAGTGCGCTGAGGAGGCCAAGGAAGAAAAAAAAAGGCGCGTGTTAAGGCTTAATTATTATTATTATTTTTTTAATAAATATAAATACCTATCTATTTTTGACGTTTAGCCTTTTAGCGTACGTGTTGTGGAGTTTATAATATTTAAGCTGTTACAGGTAAACCCATTAACAAGTGACATGCTAATATACGAGTAATGAAATTATAATAAAATGAAAGCCTTATCAGATTTGTTTTCATTTTCTAATGACATAACGCAGCTGCATACATCATAAAGACAACTGGACATTTCGTGAAAGAAAAGGCCATAATAACCCTGTTCCATACGGTACAAATAAGACATTTATTGATTATAGATTTGTCATGTTCATTAACTTAACTAAAATACACGACTTGGCCTTTTTTTTTTTTTTTGGTTAAAAAAAGACATTCTTATCGTGTATTTAATTGTTATGTATAACCGTACAATTTTTTTTTTTACAGTCCAACTGAACACATTTTCGCATTTACTAAAACATCAGAACGACATTAATATCGTCGTTTTGATGAGTTTTAAATAACAGATTCACTGCTATCAGTATTATTTTTTACTTTTAGTTTCTATGAAAGCGAACAAACACCCACACATTCGGAAGTGTCACCATTTTGCAGCTGCACCAGTTGCTCCATTACACCAGCGTGACTGTCTCATGGCTCCCGTTTAGCAGCAGCAGGTTGTCTAGCAGCTAAAAGGCTAACATGTGCTAGCCTCCGAATCATCCCTGTATGCAGAGGCTTTGCTGCTGTGATTTAAAATAAAAAAAAAAAAATGGTACCGTTTGTAATCCGAGACAAAGCCGGCACGGGTAAATTAATCTGACCTGTTCCGGTGATGGGATGATGATGATGGTGATGGTTCCCCGTGATCTGGTGACCCAGTTTCCGTTGGCGGGCAGCATGGAGGACCGTCTTTAGGCCATGCGGTCAGGAATAATGGCCCTGGTGTGGAAGGAGTCTCTGAAGCGAATGGACACATATAAGCATTTTAAGTCTTGTCCCTGTTATTTTAAAGCCTGTTAATTAACAAGTATTGAGAGCAGGTGTGAATATTTAACCCTTTATGATTCATAGTCACTGCTCTGCTGTCTCCGTGTCATTTAATTCTCTCTTACTATTTGACCTACTGTACTGTTAATCCGCTGCTCAATCTGACAAAAATCCCCTAGCTTCACATGGAAGGTTTAACAATAAAATACCAGATTTACTGAATATGTTACAGTTGAACTGTTTTTTTATGGGAATAAAGGAATGAAATATGAATAACAAGGGTAAAATAATTAAAGTTATACTACAATATCAATAATACTAATTTTCTAAGATAAACACAAACTTAAATAAATATAATGCATATGTGTATATGCTTTGTGACTGGGGTGGGGCTCAGTCAGTTTCCCCAATATTTTACTCTGCTGATGGTATTTAATTTTGTCTCCGTTAAATTAAAAAGTCTGGGTGAATTTATAGTGTAGTTTTTTTTTGTTTTTTTTTTTTGTTTTATGTCAAATGGGTTATCTGAGTTATAACCTTTGATCGATATTTATGATAAATTAAGTTTCCACACGGGTGTGTGAAATATTGTGCAATCCCTCCCTGTGCCGCTGGATGGGTGTCGAACGATCATGGATAATGGAGTGTTTGACCTGGACTTTTGTGCCAGTGTAATCGAATGGAAAGATGGAGAAGGCCGAGACATTCAGAGCCGCCCTCTGTGACTAAAACGTGAACGGCTTTGGTGCGTCTCCATTGGCTCATTGTGCTCTCCTCTTTGTTCCCGGCTGTGCCTGTTTCCACTCACGTTCACAGATTTTATGTAAACTGCTTGAAACATCTTCTGCACTGTGGCGAGTAAAGCATTTTTGGTGTTCAGCAGTACTGAACAATATTTAAATGTGATGCATGTGGGGTTAGGTAGGCCATATGAACAGAGTGAGACAAGAAGTTGTTGTTCAGGACCCTGGTATGAGGAGGAGAACAATTCTTCCTACACAACGTACCAGAAGTCTTCAGCCAGATGTTGCGTAACTGCTGAAAACTAGGTCAGCATTCCCCCGAGACTGGGTGAAGAAAAAACAACAACTTTTCATGCCAGCTGCGCTTTACATTTAGCTTTAAGTGTTGTGAAATAAAACAATTTTAAAATGTACACACATTCCTCCAGCTTATTCAAAGCATAGTAATAGATTTAAAGGGCCTATGTTAAGTTAAATCGACTTGTCTGTGCTTTAAACATCATAAAAGTGCTGTTTGGGCTTCATACACATGCCCAAAGTGTTTTTTTCATTAATTCTCTCAATCGTTAGTTAGAGGGTGATTTGCTCCTTTCTTACTGCAGGACGAGCCCAAACACCTCGCTACAATTTGATGACGTGTTCCCACTTTGATGACGAATTTGACGAGGCACTGAGATGGAGAAGCCGCGCCTCCAGGAAGCTCTCTGCCGTGATTGACATGTAAACAGACACGTCCACGAATGTGCGCATTGACCATGAGTTTGACTACGGAGTTGGTGGGAGGAGGGCGGGCCGTCCTCTGACCCTACGTCACCGTGCGGGGAGGAGGAAGTCAGTGTCCTGTCTATAGACACGCCCACTCATGAATATTCTTAACTAGGCCGCAAATCAGCCTTTGTGTAGAGCTGCTCAGATAGTGACTTTTCAGAGCCTAATACTCTGGAAAACAGTCGAGTTTGGGAAAATAAACCTCAAATACTATGTTTTTGGGGTTCTTAAAACAAATGAAGATGGGTGAAAAATAGCATGAAATGGGACCTTTAAGTACCTTTATTCACTTTTCTTATAAAAACAACCCCACACACACACTTTTTAAAACTTTTTGTAGATGAGTTTTCACTTTTATTAACTTTAGTCTTTTCTTGGGATGTATATTGTTCTAATTCTATTGTTATCACTGATATGTGTATTCATATTTTTCGACAAAAGGTTTGTTATACTGTATGAATATTTGAATATTTATTAAGGTAATAAATGAATAATAATACATTTTATTTGAAAAATCAGCACCTTTCAGGTCATCCAAGGTCACTTTACAGGGCATAATAAAACCACAACAGTGCAAAGTATAAAACAACAGTAAAAGTTAAGCAAAAAAAGCCTAGAACCTCCAATTTTCCATTAAAAGATTTCCCCAATTTCATTTCATTTCCATTCCATTTAATTTTCCCAATTTGGAAGACATTACAGGCTACTAAACCTCACAAAATGGTGCCAAACATGCCTAATACGTCTTTAATTACATGTTTATACATACAGTAAACAAGTGTGTGCTGAGATTGTGTGAGATTTAGCATGTATATATATACAGTAGTTGTTTGCTACACTGGCTAAAGCTAGACATTGAACCACTATTTCCTTTCCAGAAGGTGAAAATAAATGAATTTATTTTATTGCATAACCCCCCCACGCTCCAACACCAAGCACCAGGAAGTGAATTTCTTGTTTTTCATAATAAGGGAAAATCGGATGCCCTTCAAGCCATACCAACCCACATTGTGAATTTCTTGTATAACTAGTTTCAAGGTTGATTAATAGTTTAAGTGAGCGTAGCTTGGGGCACAAGTCAGAGCATTGAAGATGGCATTTTGTACATGTAATTTAAAACCTCAGGTTTTGTTTTGTAAGAATGTAACTTGGGGTAATTCCATAATTCCAGTGGGATGTGAGGTTAGTATACTGTAGTTTTATTTCCAGTGCATCCAGTAAGTCTTTTCCATTGTATATTAACCAGTCTTTAAATCTGACTCATTGCAGCTGACAAATTTCAGTGTAAAATCCTCCTCTGAATTATCAAGAAAAATGTTTGCCTTGGACACTGAATGAAAAATGATTTAAAAAAAACAAAACAAAGAGTCTTTTTGTTTTTGCACAATGTCTGACAAGTTTGCTTTGAAAAGCTGAGATAAAAAATCTCCCAATATCATCTACTTTTAGCTGTAAAGTCACAAGTTCAGTGTGTGCTGCAGCTGACCAAGTCACAGCTTTGGAGTTGCACACACACAACACACAGGAAAACTTTGTATCGTACATTTTCTGCTGTGGTATCTCAGTTTTCTTCTCACTGGCTGGTGGTGAGTACACTCACTGTTATTTATTTACATTACAAAATGTAAAATTTTACTGGTAAAACTATGACTGGTCAGTTGATGCTTCTTTGACTTTATGACCAATATCTTACATGCCTCTAACAAGAGAAAGGACAATGCATTAGATAAGAAGAGCAGGGCTTAATGTTACAGGATATGAACCATTAATAATGGCAGACCGTAAATTCATAGTGCTGTTATGTAAGACGATGTAAAGTCAATGTACGAACCTACAGACTGTCTGTGGGAGGAAATCCCCAGTGCTTCCCCACTGCCTTTTTTCTATAGTGCAACCCTTCAATGAAAAGCTTCCCAGAGGGAGGAGCTACTGTTGCTAGAGAGGGTTGATCGAGGGTTGTCACATAAGCTGTAGGCGAAGTGCTCGAGTGGATAGAGAGTGGAGTTGGAGCCGAGGGTATGAGGGGGATTAAAATATCCGTTTGACCTGCTGGGAATGTAAAAGCAGGCTGGGAAATATTTGAGTGGTTAACACGTGGACCATCTGTGGTTTACCTTATTGTTGCACAGCTTTTTTTTTTCTTTTTTTTTTTTTTTGATAAAACTTTGTATTTTTAGTGCTGCTATACCTTTTTGGTGGACTGCTGCCTGGACTCTGAAATCGGAGAAGTGTTTTTAGCTGCCACCATGAGTACGGTTGTTCCAATGCACCACGTGAAACTGACAGTGACTCATTGCTAACTCTGCTGGACTGCCAAGAACAAGCAGCAAAAGTTTAAGAATCTGAAATGACTTAACGTGTTTTGTTTTTTGTTTCCAGGTTATAATGTATGACCACCACAGAATAGGTACAACTCTATAGCTAACGGCTCCACAAGGACTTGATTACGGTCACTTCAAGCCTGATAGTTTGCCCGCACGGCTGCTCCCCGTCTCTTCTCGGCTCACTCTGCTGGCATTTCTTCTAACCACCCTTCTCCCCGGGTGAAGAAGACTTAGTTCCTCAAGGATCTCAGTCTGCTTCGTCTACTGCCTCCAGTCGATCCAGTCAGCATACCTGTCTCCCTGGATTTGTTTCTCGCTATTCAGTAAGGTCATGGCTGAAAAATTGCACAAATTTTAAAAGAAAAATTTAATTGCCCTTATGGATGACTAATCCTCATTTTGATGGAAGATACTTTTTTCCCCTTTTTTTAATTGCTTTGACTGATAATAAAACTTCTTTTTCACCTTTTGATTCAGGAAAATTATCAAATTTCACCAAGATGATTCCAAACGGTTATTTGGTCTTTGAGGATGAGAGTTTCTTGGATTCCACCGTGGCCAAGATGAATGCTCTAAGGAAGAGCGGCCAGTTCTGTGACGTCAGACTGCAGGTACGATTTTCTAAAACACACACACACCTATTTATTAGTGATGCACCCAAATGAAAATTCTTGACCGAACCCGAAAATGAGAAAAACGAAGACTGAAAAACGAAACACCGAAAATAAATACATTTTTGCTGATTCTTAGTTCCATTGCATTTATGGCTCTGAATGTGTACTAACCTCACAAAAAAAAATGCATTTGTATAGATTAGTATTAAGGCTTTAAAGAATAAAAAAATACTAAAATATTTATTTAGCACCGACATTCCAACATTGCATGTTTCGCTCTGCTTTTTTTGGTGAGAAAAGTGTTTCCGAAAACCGAAAAGGCCATTTTCGGTGCATCACTACTACTATTGACTTTCTGTGAAAAATACAAGCTTAGTCTAGCTGCTGAACATTACAAGAACAAACTGATTTGTTAATCTTTCAGGAACTTTCCATTTAATGAAGAGAATCAAACTTTAGAAAATGTAGAGTAGAGAAACTCTTTTTTTTTTTATTAGCTTTTGTTTTTATTTTGTTACGTATTTGCTATCTTTACCTTTGCTCCATGCTGTTCCCTCTACTACAGGTGTGCGGTCATGAGCTGATGGCTCACCGTGCTGTCCTGGCCTGCTGCAGTCCGTACCTCTTTGAAATTTTCAGCAGCGACATTGAGCCTCATGGAGTCTCACATGTTACTTTTGAGGACTTGGACCCAGAGGCTGTGGAGATCTTGCTCACCTATGCCTACACTGCCCAGTTAGTAGCACTGTCCTGGATTGGCCTCATGCATACGGTCATGTTTAGCTTTTTGAATTTAAAACACATGCTTTTGTTTGTCCTGTGCACCGTAGGCTGAAGGCAGACAAGGAGTTGGTGAAGGAAGTTTACTCTGCAGCCAAACGGTTCAAAATGGAGCGAGTTAAACAGGTACAGGTCATCTCGTTTATTTCAGATGTTGACACCAAATTTGTTTTTTAAAGAGCTGTTAAAACAAACTTTGCTCTCTCATGTTCAGATCTGTGGTGACTACCTGCTGTCCAAAATGGATTCCCAGAATGCAATCTCATTTCGAAACTTTGCCAGCTCTATGGGAGATGGCAGAGTTTTGGCCAAGGTGGATGCCTTCATCCAAGATCATATCCTGGAAGTCTCCGAACAGGAAGACTTCCTTAAACTTCCCCGTCTCAAGGTAAGAGCTGAAATCTGCATTGTGGTGTCTCAGTGTGGTGTGCTGCTATTTATAGCTGACTTGGAACCAATCAACAGTCAGTTACTACATCAAGAAACTCAAAAATAAATAACAACTCTGCTTTTAAAGCCTGGACTGGAGTTGTCAAGCTAATGACACATTGTGGATTAAAGTTTCTATTTTATTCTTGTAGAATCTAATTTGCTTGAGTTAAGTTTTCTCCTGAAATGCGAGTTGTAGAAGTACATGTTTAGTTTGATCTTGAGTAGGCCTGGGCAATATATAAAGTTTTCTTATTTGGCGATATAGAAAATTGCAATATTGTCTATCAGGGGTGGGAACCTCTGGGTACCTCACGTTACGATACAAAGCTCACGATAACGATTATCTCTATATGACGATACTGCGATTATTGATATATTGGTCAGAACTCAATCTGCGATAATCTATGTCATAACGAGAGAAAAAAGATTAGACAGTTAAGTCGGTTAAGACAGTTATATGGATTTGAGTGCGTCCTAATATCCCTTCATCTAAAAAAGCCACACTACAGAACTCACTCACACTTGCTGTCCTTTATAGGAGAAAAAAGAAAAGTGGAACATATTGTGCAGCTCTTTGTTAATGAATGTGCCTGTGTATCATTTTACATCAGCAAATTGAACCCAGAATTGTCTTTCTGGTAAGACTTTTTTGAATTAAAAATATTGAGATTTATATCGTATATTACCATTTTGAGAAAAAATATTGAGAAATGAGTGTTGGTCCATATCGCCCAGCTCTAATCTTGAGGTGTTTTGAGTTGTGAATATAATACGCCAAGGCTTTTTGTTTATTAGGGAAATATTTACTTGGTAAAATGTTTGATTTGAGAGGGTTATTTGGGAATAAACCGTCCAATTTTTTTTTTTTAGTGCTACACACTTTGCACTAAAGGATGATTCTTGGTTTTATTTTCATTAGATGTATGAATAAAAAAGAGTGTAATGTTACACCTGGTTTCTTGTACATTTTGTTCCTGTTGAGTAAAGCGCTGACTCTGTGTGTTGACAGTTAGAAGTAATGCTAGAAGACAACCTGACTCTGCCGAGTAACGGCAGGCTCTACTCTAAGGTGCTCAACTGGGTGCAACGAAGCCTTTGGGAGAATGGAGACCAACTGGAACGGCTAATGGAGGAGGTCAGTACCGTTGTGTGCAGTCTCACCTCTCAGGCCAACTTTCAGCCTCACTTTGGCCCCCCTCTCCCCCTCCTCCTCCTCTACCTCCCTCTGAACGTCCTGTTTTTGACATTAAGATGTCATTAAGGGGGCTGGAGTAGAAATAGCATGCTATTGTCATGCTGCTGTGTCAGGATTGTTCTTTTTTTCCTCTGGTTTGTTGAGCTTTTTGCAGTAAGAAACTCTGTTCCCCTGACCCATACTACACATTAGAGGTGAGCCAAAAGAGCTGTCGTTTGCTCTTGTTCTATTTCTACTGTTTTTTTCTTGGCTATGTGACTGGTTACGTACAGACCTACCTGAGTGCTACTGCGCTCCGCTTCTCTCAAACACACAAACTCGAAGCTTGTCAAATGTCCGACACTGAATTCTGCCACAGATCTTAGTGCCACTTTGCTGTCTGAACAGGTGCATGTTTCTCGCTCCAGCACTAACAGGCACCCCTCCCCGTTGATTTATCTCTCCTGTAGGTTTATTAGCAGCAGCAGGAGACCAGACTGAGGAGCCAGGACTGAGCCACCAGGGTAATGAGTCAGAGAAAAGAGAGGAGAGGAGCTCTACTGCCTCTCTGCAGCTTCTCTTTGCAGCCAAGCAACACTGTGTCCCCATCCGTCTATGCCACACACATACACTTACACAGACATAATCCCATGTCAGTGTTTACCACAACACAATATTGAGCCTCAGCAATCAATGTGTCTAATTGAATTCCCCGGTTGCACCACAGTAATAAATTCACATACAAGTGCATCCATGCGTTCGACAGCAGACTAAAATTGGACCATAGAATGAACAGGAGGAAGAAAAACATCTTATTAAATTCAATAAATGCCATAATTAACAAGCATCACGATCCTGTAAAGGTAGCAAATATCTTACATCGTTAATTTACACCTAATTGTAATGATTGGCCCTCACGTGCAGTGGAAGCCTTCATTGCTTTTCAGTTTTTATCAACAAGGAAAAAGTAGCCCAAGGAAACATGTGGGTCAAAGTTTTATGTTAATTTTACCAACAAGCAAGAAAAAGATCTAATAAATAACACTGAAAGTGTTAAAAGGCAGAGGTTTGTACTTTTCCGGAGGGGATTTATTATTTTTTTTTTTAGTTTTCGAGCTGCTAGTTGTTACATCATTGCTGTTTTTGGTCACCTGGATGTGACTGCCACTCGATGACCGTCTTCTTCAACTAGGAGGGCTGGTATCCAAGGAGCCGAGGAAGAAAAAGCGGCAGCCTTTCAATTTTCAACACCCACTTCTTTTAATAGATGGAAATCAAGGAGGCACTTGGTCACCTCTTGAGGTCAAACACTTAACCCAGCGTGCAGAGGGAGGCCAGCACGGCTCATTTGTAAAAGAAGCTTTCTTTTCAAGAGATTGAAGATCCAGGCCTTGGTCCCTCCTCCCCTTCCTCTTCACAGCACGGGCTTCCCTCCTCTTCCTCCTCTTCTTCCCCACTATGTTGGGGCTCTTGGTGTGTTGCCATGGAGACAGCCACATGGGTGTGTTGTTCCTGTTTGTCTTTCAGGTACAAACGCTGTACTACTCAGCTGACCATAAGCTGGTGGATGGAGGGCTGGTGATTGAGGGGCACTGTGAGGTGTTTGGTGGCGAGGAGGACCACCTTCAGTTTGTGCAGGTACACAGCAGCTCACGCCTGGCTTTATGTGCAGCTCTGTTTTACACTTTGTGCCTGTGCCTAACTTTTAAGTATAGACAAACCTCACATAATGTTACCACAAAGTAAGGACTAGTGTGTTTCTGCCTGGCGCTGCTGTAGAAAAGGCATTGAAACTTGATTTTTTTTTTTTTTCCTTCATTATCCATCAGTCAGTGTGGGCAGTGATGGATTTCAGTTTAGTATCTGTGATTGTAGGCTGTGACTGTATTCAGACATGGCGGCCGGGCCTGTGACTGTCCTTTGCAGTGTTGGACTCTCACTGTGTGACGTGATGGCATGTTAGCCTAGTTAGCTGGATCAAAGCAGAGTTTGGGGGGGGAACGTTGGTGTGGGCCGCCGGTAGGCCCGCGGTGCTGGCTTGGCTTCTGTAGCTGCGCTATGGTCTTGCAGAAGAAGCCTGTGCGTGAGAGCAACCAGAGACAGATGAGCTGCAGCTCCTCAGGAAGTCTGTCGCCCTCCAACCAAGCAGCTAACTCCACAAAACACACGGCCAGGAGAGAGTGGAAGTACATCGCCTCTGAGAAGACCACAAGTAAGTCAACCTGCAATCACTGCTGAACCTAAACCATGATAATGACATCTTTTGTCTTTTGATTTGGTTGTTTTACTAACGCTGACCTTGCCTCAGAAAACATCTACCTGTGTCTGGCCGTGCTGGACGGTGTGCTGTGTGTGATCTTCCTGCACGGCCGCAGCAGCCCACAGACGTCTCCCTCTGCCACACCCTGCCTGATGAAAAGCCTCAGCTTCGAGGCCCAGCCCGAGATGAGGGAGGAGCAGCCGCTCTCCCCCATGCACTATGCTCGCTCCGGCCTGGGCACCGCCGCTCTGAACGGAAGACTCATCGCAGCAGGTCAGCATCAAAGTGGATTAAACACCTGTTCACCCACTAACCCTGGCCCAGTGCCCCAATACCCTCAGAGGGAGGAGGAGGTGTACATCAAAGTTCTGGTAACAGGACTAAGACTGACACGAGATGAATAGTACCTTAGATAAAATGCACACGTGTGTGAAATCCAAATCCGGGCCTTTAGAGCATCAAATTCAGCCCGCTTGAGAAATTAAAAATGATAGAAAAAAATATGAAGCACTTCGTAAATCACCAACTAATTCAGTTTTAGATATCTCAGCACTTACAAATACAAAAATGCAGTTAAAATCCACAATAGTTACTCAGTTGTCCAGTTCTTATATCACATGACAGCAGTCATTTTTAATCTGAAATTGTTGAAAGAACTCGCAATTTACACGTTATTTCACAAAATTTCACCAAATTCCTAAAATCAGGGAAATTTAAGTGAACATTCTGTGTGGACTGATATACTTGCACATATAAATGATATATAAATGATAAAATATGCAAGTGCAAACCAGGGCATATGATTGTTGAATTTGCTCTTATTCCCACAAAAATTCTGTGTTCCACTTAAGGTCAAACTGGTCTGTATTTGGCCCCTGAACTAAAATGAGCTTGACACCCCTGAGATACAAGGTTCAATTTGCCTTTGCTAATGTAAAACAATAAATGGAATTGTATCTTAAGCTATGGTAGAAAGGTTAATACACAGTATTTCAATGTAGTGATTGTGCTTGTCTTGGTTCTGTAGGAGGGTACAACAGAGAGGAGTGTCTGAGGACTGTGGAGTGCTATGATCCCAAAGAGGACAGCTGGACCTTCATCGCACCCATGCGGACTCCACGGGCTCGGTTCCAGATGGCCGCGCTCATGGTAGAGCTTTTCTATTCTTCTTATCTCAGTGTTGTTTACTCAGCCATGAAGTGACTTGTTGACTTTCTGCCCTGAAGTGCCTGATTAACCATGTCTCGGTTATCCTGTACAAATATTGAATCTGTTCCCTGATCAAATAATTCTCTTGTTGAGTTCTTCACCTTAGGTGTGATGTATGTGTCTGCATGTGTTCTTCCAGGGTCAGCTGTATGTGATTGGAGGTTCCAACGGTCACTCTGACGAGCTGAGCTGTGGGGAGATGTACAACCCTCGCACTGACGACTGGGTCCAAGTACCAGAGCTGAGAACCAACCGCTGCAATGCAGGTCAGTCCTTCATCATGACGGATGTGTTAAAGCGTTTCCTGCTGCTACAGGCTGATGTGTGACGTGTCGTCTTTGTCTTCCAGGCGTCTGCTCCTTGAACGACAAACTGTATGTTGTCGGAGGGTCAGACCCCTGTGGGCAGAAGGGCCTGAAGAACTGCGACTCTTTTGACCCCATCACCAAAACCTGGTCCAACTGTGCTTCCCTCAACATCAGTACGTATCAGCTTTGAAATGAAACCAAAATAATGAAGTCGTTATAAATAATGCTGCTACGGCCTCTGATTTTCCGTAGCAGCATTATTTATAACTGAATTTTAATTTGAATTCTCCAAATTCCGTTTTCGGGTTTTTTCATTTTCCATTTACTTTCCGGTTCATCATCTTTTCCAGCTAAATATGGGTAATAGTCAAATACTGTTATTAAAGTTATTTTATATGCTAAATGGGATAGTTACACCAGTTCAACAAATACACCACGTGTCAAACCCATGGCCCAGGCGCCAAATCTGGCCCTTCGGAGCATCCAAATCAGCCCGCAGGAGAAAGTAAAAATGACTGAGAAAACATGAATCATTGTTGAAATGAAACTCAGCAATATCTGCAAGTCTAAATTGGTCACAAAATCTAGGAAATTTAAAGTGACGATCCTGTTGAGACTTATATCTGTCACTTATTGCTTGGTTAGGGTTGCCAGTTTATTACATATTTTGTCATTTATGTATAAGTGCAAACTAGGGCACATTAATGTTTAAATTATTCATTTTCCTGCATAAAATCTGTAGCCCACTTGAGATCAAACTACTCCGTATTTGGCCCCTGAACTAAAACTAGTTTGACACCCCTGCAATACACCATCAACTAAACAGCTTTATACCAGAACCTTTTCAGATTTGAATGCAGTCATAATAACACATTAACACACTTCAGACGAAGCTCTGCATTCATTAACATGGATCGTTACACATAGCGTGAGAATGGGATTATCGGTGGAATTAGACACATTTGTCCGTTTTTAAAAGATAGCCTGTAAATGCGTGACATCGCCGCCGTCAGTCTGCCCCAGGGCAGCTGTGGCTACAACAGTAGCTTACCACCACTAAGTGTGGAGTGAAAGAATAATGCCTTAATTCTGTAAAGCGACTTTGAGTGTCTATGATAAAGCGCTATATAAAATTGATGCATTATTATTATTATTATTATTATTATTGACCCAAAACATGCATGTGAAGTATTTCTGTGTCATGTTGACGCCTGATTTAAATAAAGAAAAAAAGGGGGTCAGATTGATTTTTTCGTTTTAGAAAATTTGATTTTGTTCCGTCCGTTTTCTGTGATCATGGAGAATCGGAGACCCTATGCTGGCTTTTAAAACCACAAAATGGTTGTTACAAAGTGAGTGTGTTTTCAGGGAGGCACCAGTCAGCAGTGTGTGAGTTGGATGGCTTCATGTACGTAATCGGAGGGGCGGAGTCGTGGAACTGCTTGAACACTGTGGAACGCTACAACCCTGAGAACAACACCTGGACTGTGATCGCCCCCATGAACGTGGCTCGTAGGGGCGCCGCTGTCGCCGTTCATGCTGGTGAGTCCGAAGTAATGGATTACAAGTACTCGCGTTACTGTAATTGAGTTGCTTTCATGGATACTTGTACTCGAGTATGTTGTAAAAGAAGTAAAGTGAGTAAATTATTATTTTTTTTGTTTTAAATGATCAACGACATTGTGAAACTACAAATCAATCAAATGTTAGCCGACCAACCACATTAAACGTAATGCACGGTGCCAAAACAGCATTGAATGCTTCCAGCAAGTTCATTTTGTCTTCTTTTTTTAAATATATGTTAAGGATATTTCCTTAACATCAGGAACAAAAGCATTCACCTCTGAGGAAGACTGGCAGTTGACAGTCAAAACATGTCAGGACATAAAATTTCCTAAAAAAACATTGTCTGAATAAATTAAACTTTAACATAGCATTGAATGCTGGTTATTTTGTCATTTTTAGAGTCCATAAAGTGTGCAAGATTTTATCTCTTCCTTTTTAAATGTATATATGAGATGTTTACTGTACGCAAGGGAACAGTGGCAAGATTTATTACCAAAAATAAACATGGGGGGTTAAAGTAACTTGTAACTTTTACTTTGGGTACTATTTAAATTGAGCTACTTTTTACTTGTAATCGAGTATTTTTTGTATGACGTACTTTTACTTGAGTAGGATATATCAGTACTCTACATGGCTCTGGTCCAAGGTGCTGAAATGAACAACTGTAACATCTGTAATAATAACCAATTTCCTTCAAACAGGAAAAATGTTCGTTGTCGGTGGCTTCGACGGCTCCCACGCTCTGCGCTGTGTGGAGGTCTATGACCCCGCCCGTAACGAGTGGAGGATGCTGGGTAGCATGACGTCATCTCGGAGCAACGCTGGCGTGGCCATACTGGGCGAAACCATCTACGCGGTGGGCGGCTTCGACGGCAACGAGTTCCTGAACACGGTGGAGGTGTACAACCCAGAGACGGACGAGTGGAACAACTGCTCCAAGTCTCCGCCCCTGTCCGAGTGAGGGGGCGGGGCTTGATCAGGTGTTTCACAGTGCTTCATCAGTTTTCAAACTAACAGGCTTAGTGACGTAATCGTGTTTCGTGCTGTTCTGTGTGTATGAGCGGATACAGGGGTGGGGGTGAGTCTTCAGTGAAGGCTGGCATAATAGGGTGGGGGGGGGGCGGGGGGGTTGCCTAAAGCGACAAAATGCCTTTGCATATTGCATACAAAAGTAGTTTTTTTTTTTTCTTTCTTCGTTTGTGCTGTACATAATTATAATTTTTTCCTCTTTTGTCATATGCCAACATTTACGACACATTTAGTGCTCTTCTTTTACTTTTAGAGTGTTGTTCACATCATGGAGTGCTGATTGGCTGTTTGAAAGGTTCAACTTTATTTAAGACTATTTCTGTTGTGCTATAGGTTTACTCAGAGTTAATAGTTGATGGTTTTAAGCCTTACCAAACACCATAACAACTTTATTATTTTTTTTTTTGTAATATGGAAACAGGTGACTGGGTTGTACAAGAAAAACACAAGAATAGATAATTGTAATAAAATATGTTGATGTAATTGATTTCAGATAATTTGTAATTGGCATGGAAATTCTATTAAAACTCATTTACAATTTATTTAAATGCAAAACTGGGGAAACGTGTGACAGTCCTATGGCCTACACATACGTAGTTAACAATCATTAAAATATGTTTCAGATTAAGTTTTCCCACTACCTGTCAGTTATATTAAAGATAATTTTACTATTAAAAAATTATAATAGAATAAAAGAACATAATTATAATTGACTTTCAAGACAAAAATAATAATTGTAATTGTAATTCTAATTGGAAAAAAGATGGCCACCGTAATCATAATTGAGTTATAATTGAACAATGTAATTGACCCCAATCTGTGACTCACAGGTGTGAGTCACTTTACTCTTTCAGTTCCACGTGCTGGTCACTGTTATAAACTTTAGCCTCCACCGTTTCCCTAAGTGTCCACGCATTAAATCTATTTTTTCCTTCTAAGTGTCTTTTAGAGCAGATTATACTAATCTGTCTCTCAGACCTCCACAGGAAGTGATGCCGACTGTGGGTGTGGACCTGTGAGAGCTTAAAGAGGAAGCAGCTGCATCTGCATGACCTCAGGTGTCAGTTGCTGCCAATCAGAGCACGTTTAAATCCCAAAGATGTGCTCGTTGACGAGGTGGAGGCTGATAATCTCTGCTGACACATCACACATCCACAGCCATGAGGAAACAAACACGCGTAACAATAATAAATGGCCACAGTGAGTGGGACTGACTTTCTTTGACCCCTGGCCAAAATAAAACATGCTATCAATGCTTAAAGTGCAGTAATATCAAATCTGTCATTACCCATAATGCTCAGCGGCAGCCCCTTGGTGTCACACTGTAATTTCAGCCTATTGGTGTCACCTGTGTC
Source organism: Gouania willdenowi (assembly GCF_900634775.1). Classification (NCBI taxonomy): domain Eukaryota; kingdom Metazoa; phylum Chordata; class Actinopteri; order Blenniiformes; family Gobiesocidae; genus Gouania; species Gouania willdenowi. Next base: position 11,442,333 of record NC_041047.1, read on the forward strand.
TAATCCCCTTAGTCATCCCCCCACACTGACACACACAGGAACACACGTGCTAGATGTGTTAAGTTCTTCTCTTTAGAGCAGGGGTTCTCAACCTTCGGGTCAGGACCCCATTTGGGGTAGCTAGACACTGGGAGGGGGTCACCAGATGCCTTCAACAAACAGAGAAAAATGGGCTCAAAGAAATATTCTAACAAAGGAAAATATACGAGTTCACAAAGATGCAGGAGGATCTAGAAAAGCATTCGACACAAGTAACACAAATCACATGTCAAACCCAAGGCCTGGGGTCCAAAGCTGGCCCTTTAGAGTATCTAATTTGGCCTGCTGCAGTCAGGAAGAAGTCAGAGAAACCATGAGTCATTGTAAAAAAAAATTACAAACGAATTCATTTGTAGATATCTTCAAATTAATTCACAAATTTAATGAAACTCCACAATATTAGCAGGGCTCACATTTTCCCCATGCGCATATGACATGATGGCTGTCATTTTTAAAAGAACTCTCAATATTTGCAAAATCCTGCAATTTTCTTCAAATTACTCCCCAAAATTTCCCCAAATTACATAATTGGTCACAAAATTAAATAAATTGAAAGTGGAGATCCTGCAGGGACTGATCTGATATGTCACTTATTGCTTTGATATTATCAGTGTCATATTTTATCATTTATTTATACGTGGAAATGCAAACTAGAGCACAGTAATGATTAAATTACTACTTTCTAATCCTAAAATCCACAGCCCATTAAAGAAAAATTGCTGTTTGGCCCTTGAACTAAAATGAGTGTGACATAAATGAAGCAAACAATGGATAGCAGAAAAGATGTTTTTATTTGGTGTGAAGTATAAACTTTCTTTTTGCACAAAATATATTTTTTCACATTTCACTTTAATCAGGATGTAAATGGGCGAGGACACCAAACATTGTCAGAAAGTGATCCAGAAACAAACATAGCACTGAATACTAAATGCAGTAGGAACCCTGAAGCACACAAACACACAGCAGTTTGAAATCAGCTCATAAATAATGTTGAACTTAAAATGAACACGTTGGAAAACATCTGTTGGCTTTATGTGTTCAAGTTTCAAAATCACCCGTCGTATGAATGGTCCACGAATGAAGCTGTAACAAAAACAAAAAGCTAAACTCTGCCACTATCGACAGATTACAAGATGAGAATTACTGCATAAAAACTGAGGAGACATTGGATTAGAAGCATAAAGAAAGTCCCTTTACTGCCACATTTAACATTCCCTACTTAACCTTTCAAAGTAAAACTGTTGAATTAAGAAATCCCAATCTTCTTTTACTTTTAAAGTGTTGTTGACACGGGTTTCCAGATCAGCTTCTACTGTTGGTCAGGGTCATGGCGCTGTTTACAAGGTTCTACTTTATTTAAGACTATTTCCGTTGTGCTAAAGCTGATGGTTTAAAGCCTTGCTTAAGTGTGAGTCGATTAAACACCTTCCATGGCTTTTTCAACAGTTGCGAGATTTTTTGGTCAATTGGACACCCAAATATTTAATGTGTTTGATGCCATTGGTTCCGGGATCTATCCAGTAATTGCTTTGTAGGAGTAATATTAAATGTCGGGACTTGGGTTTTTTGGACATTAAGTGTATAGCCAGAGTAATTTCCATACCTAGTGTTCATTAGTAGTGCGATGCCTGATTCAGGGTTTTTAATCTTCGCGAGAATCCTTCCATGGCTTTTTTCTGTTGTTTTTAAACCAGATGGATTGCTTTTTGAATCTAATCAATGGCCTTTTTTTTTAAATAATTTTTATATACTGCTAATTTACCAGTAAATGAAAGGTATTTGCATACAGCTTGAGTCAATGAATCTAACCAGTGCCAGATTTAGTTTATTTTTATTGTGCACAAATGAAATCACACACGCACAACCATGCTTCTTCTAACCAAACTTTTGTTGTGATTTAACTACTCGATGTATCTAGAACTGCACTTAACTCAAGATCTTTTTTTTTTTTTTTTTTCTTGTTTTTAAAAATGTCCGGCATTGGCAGATTCTTCTGGAAGGAGTGTTAGAGGATGATCACATTTGTAACATTTCTTAATAATTAATAAATCATTTAAACTAAACTTGTGTCTTTGGCCAATTATTTTAAAGTGTTTTCTTTTACAGATGGTGATGATTTTTAGAGTGCCAAGAACATTAAGACATCCTTCAATTCATGATTTTTAGAGCACAGGTGAGGGTCAGAATGGGATTGGTCCTCAAGGCTTTACGTCACCTTTGCACAGGCGCTCAAAGCAAGAGCAACAAAGATGTGAGCAATGGTCCGACCTCTGAACGGAACCCAACACGAGATGCACGTCTCATCCAGTGGGCGTGCACTGTAGCTGTTCCCACTCAACGTTCTTGAAGCCAAAATACTGCTTAGGGGTGCCTCCATATTGCAATTTTGGAGCCAGAGTCTGTGCAGTATGGTCCAGGGGGGAGGAGCCCTGGTAACACGCCACGCCCATTTAGCATACTGCCCTGATTATTTGCATAGCTCAGCTACGCCAAGAACGTAAGTATCTTTCCTGCTGGAAATTCTACCAACGGCTTCGAACAGTTTACTGCAGAACAACTCATTTTGACAGCTCAAAAAAACGAACGGAAATGTTAAATGGCGTGTCGGCTTTCCTTCACGATGTCACTGCTTTTCACAAAGACCGTTACGCAAGATCCGCGACTGTCAATCATCATCATATATGACATAAAATCCTGTTTTTCAACTTAAAAAAACTGAAAAATGAGCACTTGAACACAATGTACGGTGATAACTAATGATCACAGCAGAGTTTAGGTTTGTTAAAAAATTATGTAGCAAGTATTTTAAATTCAGTTTGACCCAAGCCCCGTCTGTTATCATTGAGGAGGCGGGGCTTATGACCTATACTGCAGGCGGGGAGCTCTAAAAATAAAAGCTTCACTCCATCGGGCAGCTTGTCCCATCTATTCTTTTTACAGTCTGGTCTCGTCGAATATCCGTAAATAGCTAAATTCCAGCTGTACAAAGTAGGTTTAGTAAATCATTGAAGCCACATGTGGATGTGCAAACTAGTGCACAATAATGTTTTCTCACCCAAAAATCTGTCCCATGTACGATCAAACTGGTACGTATTTGGCCCCTGAACTAAAATCAGCTGGACAGTTGTGTCTAAAGGCAGAATTTAATCCATCACAAGCATAAACAAAATTTCAGTGCCAAAATAAATGTTACAAAATAGTTTATTAGAAAGCTCAAAATCAACCATTAATACTGAAAACACGCTCTGCGTTTGAACAATCATACAGTCTTTTCTGGGGATAAAAATAAATATTCAATAGTATAAAAACAAATGCCCAACAAATCAAACACATTTATTCTCTTTAGATGATAGACATGCTGGCTGCTACATGGTGAATGTGTTGACTTGAATGCAGTGATTTAAGACCTCTTGTATCTCCATCAGCTGTTGCCCCCCACGCTGGAGCTTCTCCCTGAGAACAGAGCCACGTATATTTAAAAACATCACACTTTAAACCTTAGTCAGAACTAAATAAACAAGGAATCTTTGGAGCTACTGTTGGCTTCTTAGACTAAAAGGCTGACAGCAGATGGGAGAGTATGTAAGAATCAAAGGTGACTCATGGTTTTTGGAAGTCATGTGACTGAACAAATCCCTTGAAAGATTAAAAACATCCTGGATCAGCTTTTAAAAGCTTTGCTGTTAAATCAAGTTTCCTACATTGGTTCAGGAAGCTAAAAAAAAGTTTTAGCCAATTTCTATTTGATTTAATTTTTATTTAAAAATGAACACAACAGCAGTGTATTTACCACAATGACAAAATAATTCAAAAATCAAACAAAGCAAAGAGAATGAATAGTAAAAGAAAATAAATAGAAAAAATTAGGAAATATAAACTTATCTAGTACTATACTTAATTTCTATACATTTATACTATGCAGTACTAATACTAAAAAAGAAGACAATTCATTGAGCTGTAACTTTATAATTATATGAATAATGTAATCCACTATACATTAGTATATATACACATTTATAATGTTTTCTCTTTAACGCTATCTTAGAGAAGATACATTTTATGTATTTGTTTAAAATTATTTAAATTCAAACATATTTTCTTTCTCAGCTTTTTGTCACAAACTGGTGATTTGTGTGAAACTTGCCTCTATTCAACTGCTGAAAACAGAAGAACGAAACAAGCTAGAAACAAAATGATTTTTTCTGACAATAGTGTGTCTAATCTTTCAGAATCTGGTTGTCATAGGACAAAATATTCTGTGGGTCTTGAAAAATCAATGAAAATCATCTAAAACGCCTGGCAATATGGGGTTGGCTGTTCTGAAAATGGCTGGCAGTGAATGAGTTAATAAAACCCTTCATTTAGTGTTTACTTGTTGACTAATGTTTAAATTTGTTTGGTGATGTGAAACATTTTACGTGTGGAAAACATGTAATAAAGTAAGAAATTTCAACTTTTTCACACCACTGTATATACAGTATAAAGGAAGCTGCAGCTGTATGACAAGTTCACAGGGAAAAACATTGACAATCTTGGACTAAAACTGCAGTTTTCCAAAGTCAGGATCCTGTAGAGCACAGGCTTTTTTTGAGCAGACTGACCAACAACGTTGTGTGAACTGGTTGCCACGTTGCATTAAGAACACTTTCACAACAGGTTGTCTTTTTGTCAGAGTAAATGTCTTTTCTACAGAGACACTTCACAAATTAACATGAAGAATCCTTTTTAGCACACAGTCATTATAGAGAAGTTAGTAAGTGATGAAAGGATCTTTTTTCTGTTTGTGACATCATCACAAACTGCCTGTCACATGCTGCCTGCTTAGCAGTGGAGACACAAGAGAGAGCGTTGCTTGTTTGTTTCCACTGGAACATTGTGTAACGGCAGGAAGGAAGCAGCTACACACACACACACACACACACACACAGGAGTGTTTTCACAACCTGCATAGCAAATCTAGTCCTTGATGGTTTCACGTGTCCCAGCTTAGCTGACCTGCTTTTACATGCCTGTATATCAGAGTTTTTCTACTTTGGGTAGCCTGAAATGTTTAGTAATGATGAAAATAATTACTGATTAAAATCATACATTTTTTGATATTTTATTTTATTCTTTTTAAAATTAAAACACCACACACAATCTTAAACAACTGCATTCTATACTTTCACTTTCTCAAATCTAAAATCTACTGTTTGAATAAAATGCAGTATAAAAACAAGACAAATAGAATACAGTATAAAAATATCTGAGCTGGAGCATCTGGTCACTTCGTACACTAATCCTAGCTACTTTGTATTTGTTACACAGTATAACATATGATGAAGTAATTCTAGAAAAAAATATCTTTGGGGTTGCCAGATATTTGTGATCCAAAAAAAAGTTGGAAACCACTGGTTAGTTATTGGTTTACAAAAAATTACTGATGGAAATCATATTTTTGTCATTTTTTTGCAATTTGAAACACCACACACAATCTCTAACAACTGTAATCGATACTTTCACTTCCTCAAATATAAATCTAATCTAGTAAAACTAAACAAAAGCATTATAAAAGTTAAAACATTAAATAGCTTTTTTTTTTATTACTTTCACTTCCTCAAATATAAATCTGGTAAAAAGAAGAAAAAAAAATTAAATAATTGAATAGTTCATTAAATAATAAGGAAAAATAAAAATTATGTTTTCAAATTTAAAAAATAAATCTTTTTAAAAATCAAAACACCACATACAATCTCTAACAACTGTATTCGATACCTCATCAAATCAAAATTGGATCACGACCCTAAAAAGGTTGGGAACCACTGTTGAGTATTTATTTCCACAAAGTTAATCATGCACTTTAGCTGCTGTGCGTTCCCAGAGTGACAACGTACGCACTCTGTGTTACACAATGCCTCAATTTGTTTAAAAGATAATTATTAGAACTCCCCAGGAGGCACTCGTATGCACTCAGCTGATTTTTTTTATGTCACATTGAGATAACAGATGGTTATTACAGCCCTCAATCAGCCAATCTAGCCTTGAGCTGAAACCAACGCCTCCATTAAATCACAGCTAAACAAACTGATCCTGAAAAGGACACAATTGATTTATTCACATCAGAGGAAAACATGACACGGTGCTAGTCCGTGGATTTAAGATTGCCTTGAATTTGCAGGAATCGTACAGGTTATCTGTGAGAAGGTTTCACTGTAACATCTAGTCCACACTTCTGCAACTCTGTGCACTTGTGATGCAGTATTATGAACACAAATTGTTGAGTCAATTTAATTTTTATTCCTAAAAAATGTCATGTCATGTTTAGCTTCCTTATTATATAATTTGCATGTGATTAGCCTGTTGGCATCGATACCCAGTCACAAGCGTGCAAACACGTTGCTACATGGCTGCGATTACAGGCTTCCACTCAGCGAGACCCTGCATGTGAGACGCACTCACGCACACAAACCTGAGTTTGATGAACTGTCATCGTCTAGCTCTTCTACACAGAGCCTGGTTACAAGTTTCTTGTAGACATGTGTCTAACGTGTCTAACTCAAGGCCCGGGGGCCAATTCCGATCCTTTAGAGCATCCAAATTGGCCCGCAGGAGAAAGTCAAAATGAAAAAGAAAACATGAATCAATGTGTAAATTACCAACTAAAGTGAAGATCCTGCTACTGTTACTTATTGCTTAAAAACAGTGTTGGTGCTTTACGTTAAAGTGCAAACTATGTAGATATGACTCGTTTTGTCAGCCTATAAATCCACTTAAGATCAAACTTGTCCGTATTTGGCCCCTGAACTAATTTTTTTCCAGATTGAAGTAGGACCCTTAGTGGTTACAGATGTTATGATAATGACTGACAATAAATCATGTTTTAAATAAAGAAATCTGTAGTTTGCCCAAAAACTCCCCCAGAGATTTACATAAAACACAAAGCCAATTCTCAGTAGGGAAGGCTACAAAGGCAGACATAATTTAACTAATGTATGGACATCAACTGCAGCAAGTTTGGTGATAATAATAATAGAGTAGGCCAAATATACATGATTTTGTCAAAAAAAAAAAAAAAAAAGTACATTATTTCCACAAGTTTGGAAACAAGTGTGTAACTGTAATATGTCAGTCAAATTGCTTCCAATCATTTTTAGTCTTACACGTTGGAAGCAAGATCAACTGATTTGGAGCTCTTCTGCCAAACAACATTACAGTAACTACAGTTTAATGTAACTATCTTTCCTCCTCCTCTGAGGTTATGTCAAATGTGCTGAGGCTATTGTGGCACATAAAGGAGCACACCTAAAGAGATGCATGCTTTATAAAAAGAGGCCGATGATGCCGATACACTGAATCTAACGTGTGAGCACTCACTCATGTATTATGAAGGGAGCGACTATGTGCTGCACAGCAGTGCTATGGACACACTCGCTCTCACTTATATATTAGCTGAGCTGCTTTGCACAAGTGAAAGTAACATGAACGATGCAAAATATCACAAACCTAAACTGACATTAGAGAAAGCTACATGAAAATGATGGTCTTTATGCAGTGGAGCTGTCTTTGCTAACACCCATTCTTCGCCTTCCATAGCTGCTCTTCACTTATGTTCACTCCAAATCAGACTCTTTCTAGTCTAACATGAACATTTCTGGTCCTAACAGACCAGATGATGGAAAAACTTGCGTTCAGTTGTCAACAAGTAGGCCTCAGACCTCTCCTTCCATTGTCTGAGTATCTTGAGAAAACCTTTTAAAGAGATCCTCCACTGTTTTTACAAATGTGGCCTAAAACCTTTGAAATGTCCTTTTTAGAAGATGTATGCCTAACAAAACGCATTATTTTGCACCACAATTGTTTTATTAACTTTTAAAACTGGGACTACTTCAAGCGCATACCTGCCTGTCGTCAGTGCACTTAATCAGACTTACTCAACACATGACCACCTTTTTGTGGTTTAAAAAAAAACCTAAAAACAATAATTATGCAGCAACCAAATATTAGCTGAAAGGCTTTTTAAAACCTGTGAACTTAATAACTAGGAATGAATGAGTTAACAACACATACAACCATAAGCCTCCATAAACAATCAGGGAATGAAAGTGCATCCGTGATTATTGATCACCTGACACTGACGGCGTTAATTAACCTAACATTGTAAAATCTTATCGGCCTCTGCTGTCATCAGTGACCCAGCGCGCTCCTCAGAAGGATCTCTTACATAAACACTGACATCATAACGCAGCACTGAGCGCCGACATCAAATATTTACAGACAGTTAATGCATTTACTAACTAAAGTCTAAGATACCCTTACAGTTAATGTACAAGATTAAAGATTTATAGTCACAACATTACTGGTGCCACTGACAAACTGGTGTCTGCCAGTGGCTGTAACAAAATCTGAAGTGATGTGACATGTGAGTGATGCTTTTCTGCAAAGTGCAACGGCAGATGTTGTCATTAAAACTACATAGTGCAGCACTTTGAGTGCAGCTTACACTGTTACCTCATGCAATAAAGTTATCCTTGGAATTTTGAAATTTCACATAATAAATAAACAGGAAGTGCATCACTCTGTAAAGGCAGTTGGTTGTAGTCTGCATCCAGTCAGATAGTGTTACATAAAAAGCAAGAGCACTCAGAGAATATAAACCTCTACCAAGTGCCCAATAATCTCTGACAGATATTTTCATCATTTGTTATACTTTGTTACAAATGCAGAGTAGTAAGGATTAGTAGGGTTTGAACAGACGAGTCGACTCGGCTGCGGCTCTTGGTGACGACATCGACTAGTTGACGTCGACTCGACTAGTATGCACATAAAGTCGACCTTTAAAATTATGTAGTCGTTCAACCTCTAGCACAAAGTAACAATATGTGCCAGCTCAGATATTTTTACAGTGCATTTGATTTGAACTAGATTTATATTTGAGAAAGTGAAAATATAGAAATACAGTTGCTAGAGATTGTGTGTAGTGTTTTAATTTGAAAAAAAACAATAATTGAAGAGGCAGAAAGCTCTAAGCTTTCTGCCTCTTCCTGCACTGTATGTCTGTTTCTATGATATGTGTTGTTCTTTTTAATTGCGCAAAATAGATAAATAAAAATTAATTAATTTTAAAAATTAATTTAAAAAAAAATGTTATTTGAATTAAATTTATTTTTATTTTATCATTACTAGACATTTCAGGCGATTTTTTTGTGGAAAATCACAATTAAATCCGCAATCCAAATATGAAACTCAGTGGAGTAATTGAGGAACCAACTCGACATAACGGAGTTAAATTTCATAACGATCAGTCCATTAGTAACCGAGATATGAAATTTTGATTCGGAAATCCTCCAATTAAATCTTCCATTGCCTACGTTCTATCTTTGGTTGAAACTTTGTCAAAATCCACCAAGCACTTTTGACGTAATCCTGCTAACAAATAAATAAATAAATTAATTAATTAATAAACCTCTTTGGCTGTGGTAATAAAGCACCACATTGATTCTTGGACTTGTAAAGCAGAACGTTATACAAAATAAGAGGTATTTCATCCCTAAAATATTCCAGTTAGGTAGTAAAAAAAAGACTATCAGTGTTACATGTGTAAAGCTAAAGACTAACACAAGGAGGAGTACAGATTAAGGTTGTAAGAAACAAATCGATTTGATGATATATCAATATTTCACTGCACGATTCACGGATCGATCAAAAAAATGTCCACATAATTTTTTTTAAACATGTTTGTTAACAAAAAAACAAAAAACAAAAATTTTGCTAACATACATAGCATGTAAACGCCCGCTCACTAGGTGTCGGGAACCACATCAAACCTTATTAAACTACCTCACTCCTCAATGCATTTTAGCTTGGAAGGTGATTGCATTTTATTTTTTATAAAACATACTGGGCACTTTTATAGATGTATGAGGTTACTTTAAAAAAATAAAATAAAACAATGTATGAACTTAACAGAATCAGAAAAGTTAAACTTTTTTTGAAAAATTAAATTTGACAGTTTAATAAACATACCACTTGTTTTTGATATTGGTACTTGACTTACAGTTAGTTACCATTTACTTGTTCTCGCAAGTTTAAAAAAAAAAAACAGTGATAGTATTTCACTTCATTTTGTGCTTGTAAAGGTGAAATTTGTAATTATTGATAACGCGATGTATATCGTATTGTTTAGTATCGAGATATATTGAATTGAGACATGCAAATCGTGAGTCATATCGTCACATTCATGACAATGTACAGCCCTATTACAGATTAGATATGATTAATTAAAAAGGCTCATCACATTTAGGTTTTCTGCTTCCTTCCTACAGTTCCTCCTTCGGCTAAGGTGAAACTAGTTTTACATCAATTGCAGTGAGGTCGACTATTTAAAAACTACTCATGTTAATCATAATCACAGGCATGTAAAACAGATTGAGAAAGCTGCAAAGCCTGTGTTACGCGATGTAAAGAAAAGAAAGGTCAGTTAGTTCAGCCTGTTATCAGTCAGAACACAAATCCTATTCTATTCCATCAGACCCACCATAGACAGCTTAATAAAGACGACACAAAGGTCAAAGGCTAACTTAAGACCTTTAAGACACACGGCGAGAACAACAGCCTTGTGATGTGATGTAACTTCTCTCTGCTGAGATTCTGGCTGAGCTTGTTCATTGTTAAAACACTTAAGTTCATAATAGTCCGTGTGACTAAACTGCTGTCGGGGTTTTTTTAATCTACCATTTCAGTTTAAGCCTAGGATCTGTTGTGTCAGTGCAAACAGAAAACCATCACCCTCCAGGAGAAGTATGTGTGGTTATGTCACAGCAGCTGACAGCAAATAGGTAGCTACAGCTATGTGATCTCAACCGACGAAATATTCAAACATCTTCTCAAACAAAGGTGGAAACAATATGATATGAATGTTTAGGAATGTTGGCATGGACTCCTTCTTTGTTCTTTCTCTGCAGGGGATATCTTTACAGAACTGAAAATGACAGCTTCACGTGGACGTGCCCGGGCAGGCCGAGACAAAAGATGTGAGAATACACAGACGTGGGGAGAGGTGCATGATTACCGCCTACTTCTACTGTAATGACAGACATTTTCACGTCCGTACACTGACTGAGAAACCCTTCTACAAGAACTCATCAGCTTTTTATTGGGCAAATATTCAACCATGTGAATACTTTGTGGTTATTCATTTGACATTACCTTGTATAAACTGACTGACTTTTTTTGAATGTTTTGTACTGGCACAGTGTATGTATGTATGTATGTATGTATGGTTGTGTCTTACCGGTAGTCTGGTTGTGAGAAACACTCTAGAAGGTCTTTGGCTGTCACTCGTGAATTTTCTTCTGCATGCTGTGAGCAAAAATGAAAACTTCATGTTGAGGAAAAACATGGCAAAAAATGGTGTAATGGAAGAGGCTAATTACCTCTGCCAAGGAGTCATATTTTCACCGGCGTTTATTTATTTGTTTGTTCGTTAGCAGGATTACGTCACAAGTACTTCACATATTTGGAGGAATTTTTAACCAAAGATTCCAATACATTTTGAAGGAATCTGGATTAATACACTGATGCTGGATGAGTTTCAAAAACTGATTGGTTCCTAACTGACCAATCTTTATGGACTTTGACTCAGTTAATTTGGGTTAGTTGCTGAATTACCCTATTGAGCTTCCTCTGGATCAGATCTGGTTATACTGTTTCTGGATCAGGTTAAAACATTTCTAAAAATCCTTATCTCTCATCATTAGCAAAATTTCAAAAGTTCATATCTCGGCTCCTAATTGACCGATGTTTAACAAAATTTTACTCAGTTCTGTCGAGTTGGGTCCTCAATTACCCCAACAAGTTTGATCAGGATTGCACATTTTATTGTAATTTGTCAAAAAAAAAATGGCTGTGCCCATACATTAGGACCTACTGTATGATTATTAATGGGAATATACAGGACATTTCTTCCAAGCCTTTAAAGTGTGAATGATCAATGTGTCATGTGCTCTTGTTTGTAGTGCCACACCTACCTTCATAGAGTAAATAATGTTGAGCAGTACTTCAATTTCCTTCATATCAGGGGCCATTGACAACACACTGAAGAACAAACAAACAAAAAATGAATTAAGACCACATTAGTCTACACCTTGATTTAGTTATTCACATAAATATTATTGCACAAGACTCACTAATCAAATAAACTAAACAGGTTCACATGGAGAATTGTAGACATCTCCAAGAAAAACAAGGAGAATTTAGATTGCTTTTTAAATGTATTTATTTTTTTACTGTGAAGCCCTTTGAGTTGCACTTTGTAAGTAAGTGCCATATACGGTAAATAGATTCTCATTGATTATTGGAAATCTTAAAACCTTAAATTACAGTTTAATTCAATTAGCAATTTCTTCAGAAGACAAGAAGCTTCAAGAAAAGCATGCATTATGTTCTGCAATCAGCTATCTGTTTACACCTGACTAACATGCACACGCACACACACAAGCCCACACCATTGTGTGCAACAGCATTAGCAGGATCTGCCTTGAATGCCTGGAGACAATGTAGACACGAGGACAAAAAGACATTGAGCAGTGGCAGCAAAGAGGTGGGGGGGATTTAGAAAATCGTAATCTGAGTCGAGTCCTAAATTATCAATGCCGAGTGTTCACAGAATGAGAAAAATGAGTACGAGCGTGACAGCGAGTGCAAAGCCTGTGTGAAATGAGTCACAGCGCTGCTCAAACACATGAAAATGAGTCTGACGGTCTCCTAGGCAACGGCACTCGAGAAACCCCAAAGACACACGTGCATGTGCAAAGACAGAGGGAGGTGTACAAAGACACACACACACACACACACATAAAGAAGGCATGTTGCACCTCAGTGCACATGGAGACAAAGATTACTGCTACGATCAAATCATCTCAATGCTGGGGTCATGCAAAAATGTTTATGGTTCATTTTCATGTTGTTGCTTTATTTTAGTTCACGTTCAATGGATACTAATGTATGTTGTACACCCAATGTTAGGAGACAGGGTAGAGTGCAGCCTGGTCAGTCAGAACTTACAGACAATTATAGGCACATATACATAAACTCAGGCCTATTCATTCGTCCATTGTTGTCAGTTTTTCTTTCCCTTAATTTAGTTTTGTGTTTGTGATACAAGCCTTTTCAAAGCATCTGCAGATACTCAACATTGGTAAAACAGTCATTATGAACGATCACGTCATATCATGGAGAGATCCGTACACTTTGTATTTGGAGAGAGCCATTCGTATAGTAAACAATGTAGGATATTATGAACACGCCAATATACTGTTTTAAAATCACAGTCCTAAATTATCAATGCCGAGTGTTCACACACTGAAAAAGATGAATATAACAATAACGGGTTCAATTATGGAACTGCCTAATGGATGAAATAAAACAAAGCAGCAACATAAACCAATTTAAAAAGCTTTTTAAATAATATATCCTTAGTAGGTATAAGAAAGCAGAACTATTTTACCTTGGACAGCAATAATATATAATGACTATAATAGTATAAAATATATGAATACTTACTCAATAAATATTAAAAAAAAAAGGTTTATCTTGTGATAGAGAATATTATTAATTTAAATATTGCCCCTGGATATTTTGTAACATTTAAAATTCAATTGATGAAATTTGTGTAGTAGTGCATTATTAAATGGTAGAATATTAATATTGTATACATGTCATGTACATACTGTATATAGAGTATGTATGTGTGCACGTATATGTATATATGTTTGATATGCATGCATAAACTGTATATATTAAAAACAAACTATAGACCTACACCATTTCGCCTGATTAGTTGGACAATTGAGCGTTGTTTGTTGTTTATTTATTTATTTTTTTTCTGAAGACTGTCGAAATAAATTCAAATTCAATTCAAAATTGGCACATTAATTGTTATAATACTTTAATTTTCATTATCTGTTGCATAATTGTTTCACTTGTGTCTTTACTGAATCATTCATTCATGTCGATTGTTTTGTTTTTTGTTAAAATGTGTCATGTAAGTCCACTGACAGCAAGAGAAAAACATTATCCACCGATCTAGAACCAACGTCTGGCAGTGTTTGTTTGAACAGGCAATGAATGCGCTAACGTACCTGCTAAGGGCTCGGAGCAGCTGTGAGGCTGTGGAGGATAGTTCGTGCAAATAAACCAAGGCATCCTGCCGTGCCATTTGACTCCCCACTGGCTGAGAGCTCTGCCTGGTGTAGGGGTCATAACCCACAGCTGTGAACACTTCCATGCTGAAACATGCCAGAAAACAATGAAACAGAAAAAATAAATAAATAAAACTATATCAGGCAGTATCACTTTGTAAAACACGTATTTTTCATTTGATGACGGTTTAATAATAACCAAAACCAGTATTCATTTATTTAATCACCAGTGCGTTGCATTATTATGATCAAAAGTGCAACGGGTCACTTCATTTTCCTACAATCCATGTTACACCCACCATGTATTAAATAAACTGGACCAGATGCTCTCGAACGTTGACCACACATACTGGTGAGAGACTTGAGAAGGCAAATCCTGTTTGTCTTCATGATCAGCATCATTCATCACTATGTTTTCTGCTGAAGTTTCTTCAATTGATGACACATTTGCCTGTTTTATAAAACAAAAGAGGAAGAAAAGCATATTTCTAAAAGTCAAACAAAGTATTGTTTCAAGCTAAAAGCTGTTTGCCAAGCCCTCAAACTTTGACTGATCAAAAGCAAAAGCAAGCTTTGGTTATAGAAAAAAAATGAATACAGGAAATGCAGAAGTGCTAACCTGAGGTTGTAGCTGATTGTAAATGTCATCTATCACAGAAATGGCATGAGGAACATAATTTGATCTCTGCAAAAACTCGCTGAGGAATTCTTTCACTTCTGGAAGGATTCTGAAGGTACTTTTGTGGTCCAAAGTTTTACCTGAAAGAATATGTCAATGTAGAGTATGTTAGCAATCAGAGCTCATCAAGGAATAATGCTATTAATTCAACTAAATGTACATACTGTACATACAGGGACAAACACATTCAGTTCAAAAAGGTCAATATTGTTCCTAAAGTAATACAACAATAACTTGTGTAGTTATCTTATGTTAACCTGTACCCCTTTAAAAACATGCGCATAACGTGTAGATATCACGATTAAATAAGTTGTATTTCAGGTCAATTCAACAAGTGGAGAGCAAACATCTGGAGCTCAGAAGTGCAGACGCAGACTAGTACACACACTGAAAGCATGCACAGAGGAGACTTGGCAGAGCAATGCAGTACTTTTCCACTTCTTGTGCTCCCAGCCTCACACGCCACTGGCCCCGCCCTCTTTTTCTTCCCTCCTCCTGCACACACACCTGGCATAGAGCCAGACAGCGTAGCACTCAGTCATGCACACGCCCCAAAGGATACAAAGGACAACTGCATTGTTCTGCTTCCACGTTGTTAAGAGGGATGAATGTGGTGAGCGAGACACCTCCACATATTTAGTCTGGTAAGCATAAAATACATTCAGTAATAGAATCTAGACTGAGCGCTGCTGCAGTGGACGACTCAGCTACTTTCTGACACGCATTTGAGTCACCCACTTCAGCAAGTGACCTAATTTAGCACAAAGATCTCCAGGGGTTGTGATGTAGTGCCAAGCACAGAAAAAAGCTTTAATCTGAGGGATGACTCAGTCGTTTACACATCCAAACCCTGCTGATAGTTCTGAATAATTTAAAACAGACTTTTGCCAATAAACATAAATATTTGTTAATAATAAAAGTGTTAGAATGGATCAAGTGGAAAATGATATCCTTAACAGGCAGGGGTTGTGTTGTACAAAGACCACACTACCTGAGACCAAGACCTGAATGCACTGAGACCAAGTCAAGACCAAGGCCAAGACCAAGACAAGCTCCAAAACCAAGATATTTAGGTGTCAAGACCAAGACTGAGACAAGCTCTAAGACTGAGACAAGAACTAAGACCAGCAAAATCAAGTTTTTAAACCGTGACAAAGTTGAACAGTTCAACAGTTTTTTTTCCTTTTAAATACATTTGGCAGACAAAAACAAGGTTGTCTGCGATTCTTTCAAAGCACTACATGTACAAATTTTAAATTTGTTCAGGTAAATTCTTGCAAAAAATAAATCCTTGTATTTATTTAAAAGCCACTGATAAGTCCAGAATTATTTTAGATATCTGAAAAATGTATTGCTCAGGAGAATGAGGCCTAAAGCAAGTGTTAAGAGGTATTTGATGAGAAATAAGAAGGTCTAGGTTTGCAGGTGTCTGACATATGAAGCACTGGAAAAGATTTCCAAGGAAGCAGCACAATCAGTGCACTAATGCTACATGTTTGAAGTCAAATTACAAAATGAATTAATCAGGAACAGTTCCAAGAGCTTCTCCTTATTATCACATCAATAAAGTTAAAGAACAGCAGATCAGTGCTGGTCTCAACTGGGACTGAGACAAGTCCAAGACCTTTAAGATCATCAGGCAGTCCACTTGTTAACTTTATCAATAGTGTTCAAAAACTTTAATTTACACCTACGTAAAGAGGCAGACTGAATGGCAAAACATTGATCTCACATGTAAACGTCTTCATTGAGCAAAAAAAAAAGCACCACAAAAAAATTTGAGGTTTACACACATGAAACTTTAAGACAACATG
Organism: Gouania willdenowi; assembly: GCF_900634775.1. NCBI lineage: Eukaryota > Metazoa > Chordata > Actinopteri > Blenniiformes > Gobiesocidae > Gouania > Gouania willdenowi. Next base: position 11,459,042 of record NC_041047.1, read on the forward strand.
AAAGTTCCAATTCTGGTTCAATATCATTTATCATATAAATGTCAATAATAGTGTGCTGTTTGAAAAATGTTTAAAAGTTTTCATGATCAATATAAAAAATGACTTCTCCATGTACATACCTGGTTTGAAGAAGTCTATGAGATTGGTAACTGTTTGTAGTAAATGACGTGAGACAACGTGGCCAAAGACTGCGATCCAGTGCTTTTTAAAGCAGTACAAGACATCTAACAGTGTCCAAGGTGGTTTTCTAAAAACAATCTGGAAGACAGCGGAAAAGGGCATTAACACTTAAAATGGACCAAAGAAAACAATGCAAAGAAAATTTGTGTGTGGTTATTTTCATCACACTAAAACCAAGTTATTATTAATAGTCTACCCAATTAAAATACTTTATTTTAAAGACATGATGATCATTGGGTCGTTACCTCGAGCCAGATCTCCTTATAAACAGCTTCCATCTCCACCCCTAAGACATCAGAGAGCACCTTGCGTAGACATTCTTCCAGTTCAAAGGCACATCTATTCATGGAAAATTTCATCCTCTCCTCCTTCTCGTCATGGAGCAGGTTGGTATCTGGGACCAGATGCATGCATGGGGGTTAATTTATAACAGAAAAGTTGTTTTGGCATTTGTAACATATTTTTCTCCTAAGTAAAAAATATTTTGCAGCTTTGAATTCATTGTGTGAGCATTTCTTTTTATTACAATATTTACTGTGAAAAAAAAATAAACTGAAGGCGTCTGAAGAGTTGTGATAATTGTGTTGATTAACTGACCAGGTTTCCATTCTAAGATTGTCCTCATCTCACCTTTGTCTGCTTGTGTAACCGAAAGTGGTGTTTTATCTTGATTGTGTCTCAGCACCGGTGTTGACCCCTGAGGTCGGGGGACAGCTGGAGTGAGATGCTGGACATGAATATCTTGTCTGCAGTTCATAATCTCTGCCTGTAAATCCTTCTGAGTTGAGGCCTTCACCCCACTCAGGATCGCTTTGCAGCAAAGATTCTTGTCATTCCTGAGAAAAAGAGTGTCAAATATGTATTAGATAGATCAGACACTAATATAAGAACCAAAACAATCTGCATTTTGAAATGAGGAAATAGGTTGAAGCAGAAAAACTGTTTCACTCTGACACAGCGGAATGAGCATGAAAAGCATTCCTGGACTAAACTATTGAATGCCCTGCTCAGCTCATCTATTGTTTGCTAATAACTGTCAGGCTGTTAACTTTTCTAATGTCAGCTGGAACTATCTGACTATGTCCCACTCACAGTCACATGCATCATTAGGAGCGGACGCAAACTCTGCAGCAGCAATGCTGTGTGTGTGTGTGTGTGTGTGTGTGTGTGTGTGTGTGTGTGTGTGTATGGGACTCACGTGCACAGGACGAGAACACACTCTGGGTACATACTCTGGTACTGCAAGCAGCACTGCAGCACCCGGTCATCGTTGCTTTCAGTTTTTAGACCATCTAAAAACAGGAAGAGAAACCAAAGGAGATGGAAAGGGGAAGTGAAATGTATTCTTATTTTTTCATTTTCAAAGCCCTGAAAAAAAAATCTGTTCAATTAAGTACTTGCATTCACACTGACATAGTGTATCGATTTTATGTGCACAACTAAAGCAACTAGGGTTTTCTTTCTCAAAAAATATATTTAAAAAAAGCAACATTAACGAACTCATGCAGTTGGCATACTATAAATAAAAAAAAAAAAAAAAAAGGTTTCGACAAATGTACATAAGCTCCTTGATGCTTTATTTAAATATTCATTTCTCGCACCACTGCTCAGAATTCGGATAGAATGTTGGTATATTGACAAGGCAGCCAAAAGAAAAAAAAAAGGACAGCCACTGCCATGAAAGTAACAGTGATGATTCTATCAAATTGTTGGAGAACAGCTTTGCGTTACTGCCATCTAGCGCCTATTTACGGAACTGCAGATAGAAGTCTGGCAGTAACTTATCGCACCGTGAGTAAACTATCAATATAAAAAGGTCAATCCCTCTGTTGTACCATCATTGCTTCATCATTTGTCTGCAAATATGTGTGTTTTGTTTTTACAACCAACCATGACAAAATGATTTTTACTCTGTCAATATGAAAAAAGACTGCTTCACTTGCATTGCTCTTATTTATAAATGAAGTTAAAGTCAAAATATCAGGATTAAAACCTAATCCCTGGTACCTTCATGAATTGGTAAAACGATAGAAAAAAGGACTAGTTGGCAAATGATTTGTGCGTAAACGTGTTTGTTCAGGTTTAACAGAAATTGTCTCGACCTCGGCTTTAACTGCCTCTTTTATCTGACAGGACTAGATGGATGTAAAGATATGCTCACAGCTGCTCTCTGACGCTTGCTTCATGGACTGCCCACAAAGATGTGGATCCTTTTTCTTAATACAGTTGTAAATGAAGGAAATGGCAGGAATAGCCAAGTGCGCCACAGAACCAGAGAGGCCTCTTCCCTGCTTGAGTGAATCCAGCTCCTGAAGCACGATCCAGGGAATGAGAATGACAGGAAAACCCAGGCCTGCAAGAGTAGGAGATGGAGAAAGAACAACTGTAAATAGTTCTTCTTTAAACAATAAATCAAGATTTGTGTTGTGTTGGTAGTTTACTTCCAAGTCCTCTAGCTGTGATCCTTTTAACATAATCTAGGTGACTGAGCAGGATGTTGGTGTCCAGGACGATGATCAGGTTTTGTTGTGCAGATAATGTGCCTGTAAAGACAAGTTCAGAATAAGACATTATGTTGGAAACATCCGTTTCAGAATACAACAAGGGATGGTATTAATTTTTTTCTAAATTAAAAAAAACACTATTCATAATTTTGCCTTGACCTTTAGACATCACTTGGAACACGTGTGCCAAACTCAAGGCCCGGGAACCAAATTTGGCACTTTAGAGCATCCAATTTGGCTCCGCGAGAGAAAGTAAAACTGGCAGAGAGAACACGAATCATTGTGTATCTCAGTCCCTCTAATAAATACATACATTTATTGAAACTCCACAATACAGTTTACCTGTGCTTATGTTACACGGTGGCAGTCATTTTTTAACTTGAAGTGTTGAAAAAAATTTTTTTTTTCAAAAATCTTGCATTTTCTTTCAATTATTTCACAGTTGTCTAGGCTATAAATTAAATAAAATGCCCTGATTATGGGCGGGGCTCCTGGAGCAGTTAGGACACACCCAGTCAATACCATAAAATCTCCAAAGAACAATCTATCATATATTTGTTTTAAGCAGGAAAAAAGTGGTTTGGGGTTTTAGGACCAACATGACTCAAACGTTAGTATAGAGAAGGAAGTGTTAATGATGTTTACTTTGTGTATTTGCAGGTGCTTCTTCTGCAGAATCTATCTCCATGCAGGTTAGTTCTCCATAGCTTTCTGCAACATTCACTTCCAACCTTTTATCTGAGCGTGCAAGGTAAAGCTCTTCAACCACTTGGACCTTTACAGGGAACAGTCAACAACACCTAGTTACAAAAATCCAAATATTAATCAGTATGTATTTGATGTGTTTTATTACCTGGTTATAACCCAGTGCCGGGTTAACAGCTGTAGGCGGTAAGGCAGAGCTGTGAGGTAAAGGTGCAGGGTAAAGCTCTTCAACCGCTTGGACCTAACAGAGTAAATAAATAAACAAATAAGAACCAAAATTCAAATATCAATGAAAAAAATAATGACGATATTGTTTTTTTTATTATAACAGAAATGTACACAGCACAGTTTAGCTGAAATGTAGGGGTTTGTGTGTTTTCTTACCTGGTTGTAAAGAGGCGCAGGTTGTTCAATGACTGTAGCTTGTGGCTTGACAGGCAGAGTTAGAACTTTACATGAGCGGCGATTGGTCACCTCCAAACGGCTGTGGGCTTGTTTTTCAGTCTTCTGTTGCTTAAAGTGACTAAGTACAGTCTCAGGGTCTGAAGGTTTCACCTCTGGTTTGAGGCTTGTGTTTGTCGCATCAACATATTTTTTCTTCCCTAAAACATTTACAATATTTGCCTTGTGTTTCTTCTGAATTTTGAAACTAAGATGTGGCCCTATAATAACACTATTAGGTTTCTTTTGTGTAGGTGACGACTGACCTGCCTTGCATGAATTTGATGGCGTAGTGTGAACAGCCAAAGTGGCAATCTTTGGCACATTAGAGCCAATGTCTGAGAAGGTGGGCTTAAATAAAGAGGAATCTGACTTCGTGGTAAAAGACTGTCTTGATTTTTTTACTTCCTTCACTGGGCATTGTGTTTTTTCTGGCTCCTTTGACGTTGTTGTTCCAGTGTAAACAGCTAAATCAACCTGCTTTGACTCATCAGAGACACTTTTGCGAGTGGACCTAAACAAAGAGGAAAATGACTCTGTGGCAACTGCCTGTCTTGCTTTTTTAATTTCCCTCACTTGGGAATTCCTTTTTATCATATCCTTTGATTCATTTCGTGAGCAATTGCTGTTAGCTTCTGCTAATGATGACGATGCCTCATATCTGCACCTCTTCTTCTGCACTCTCTCTTCATCCTCTTTAGAAGAACCAAGTCTGCTCCTTGCTGGCTCTTTCTTTGATATGGATGAACTCCTCCGGGAAAACTTTTCATCTCCTCTGTCTTTGTATTCATATTTTCTTTTCCTAGGAATTGTAGTTTTGCTTTGAGTATCCATGGTTTTTGAGGATGTTTTTTCAGCAGTCTTCGTTCCAACGATAAGACTGTCTCTCTTTGATTTAGAATGTTTTTTTCTGCTGGAGCGACTGTCCTCATGACATGGCTTAGAAGAACGTTTGGGTTTTTTTTTATCAACAACTTTCTGCAATGTTTTTTCCATTTCTTCCAATCTGTAATGAGATTTTTTTGATATAGCCACTTTGTTGGGAATACTCTTTAAAAACAACTATGTATTTGGTCTCCTTCCTCTTTGGGCTGTTACATTTGCATGTATAGACAAAAAAAAAAAAACATTAATGTCAGCAATTGTCTTAGAAATTTAGAATAAATATATGATGAAAGAGAATTCTGTATCAAACCGCCGAGGACTTCTTTCTTTCAACTCCCTTGGTCAGTTTTAAAACATCGAACGCTGTGGCGTTGCTTAGATACCAAAAAAGGGAAAATCCCTCAAAATCGGTTTAAAGTTAGCACAAAAACAGCTAATTATTATATCTAGCTAGCTCTAATCTAAGTGCCCATTTATTAGCATAGGAGGGTGCAAGTTTCCATTTCCAAATTTAGTCCAACATAATCATGTTAATATATATCGTTATGATTTGCGCTAATTCGCCCTTCGTGGCAGAATCAGTAAACTTTGTAAATTCAAAGAATAATTAACATCGAATAATATATCAGTAAAACACATTTCGGATGTTTACGGGTCTGGAAAAAAAAAACTTTTAGAATTCCATGAGACGTTGCTGGACTAAGTTACAGTAATAAAAGTCACAATAAATGTACAGCCTTAGTGACTGTTACAGTATCATGAGCCTACGTGGTTAATTTTCGCTTTGCAAGGTATAAGGGCATAATGTGTCACTTAGATGAAAATTAAGTTACCTGGGTGTCGATAAAAGGGCTTAAAACATACAAAAGACTTCCTGTTTTTCTTCTTCTTCTTCTTCTTCTTCTTCTACGCTTGTGTTTGTGCTGCGTTAGTTCGTGGCTGCCCCCCTTCGGCCTGGAGGTGGTTCTTCAGCTAAACAAGAGTAGCTTTAACTCAGCTCCAGCTTCAACAATAGCTCCAAAATAAAACTCCGTGCTCTTGGTGGAAAAGAAAAGCCTTATATGAGCAGCTGGTTGCTTCACCTCTGATATTCTTCTGTTAACCACTGGTGCTTATATTGTGTGATTGCAGTCATTTTTAATGTTAAACTGTTGGAAAAAAAACAAACAAACTAAAAAATTCATACAAAATTCCTTAACTCATTCAGTGCCAGCCATTTTCAGAATTTCTACCCTCCTCAGTGTCAGCCGTTTTAGAGCATTTTGACTGATTTTTAAAGACCTACAGAATAGTTTGTACAATGACAATCTGAAATCTGAAATCACCAGATTCTGAAAGATTAAAGTCTCTACTTTCATAAATAATTTTTTTTGAAAAAAAGGTTTGTAGCTTGTTTCGTTCTACAAAGTTTTACACAAATCACCAGTTTCAGAGCAAAAAGCTGAGAAAACAGGCTTTTTCTTAAAAAAAAAAAAAAAAAAGAAAGAAATCTGTCGACTTTGATTCAATTTTATCAACTATAACATTTAAACATTGGTTTCCTTTTTTTAAAAAAAGAAAAAGAAAAAACAACAACACAGACAAGGCTTTTGATGGCAAAATTATTCTTGTTTCGCTATCAGGCTCACAGTTGAATGTTTTGCTTACTGTATTTTCTATTTCCTCCCACCCGTCAATCACACAGACGTCACTTCCTCTTCCTCCCGACGTCTCGTTTGGCTCGGTTAGTTGATGGTTTTATCTCACGATCGCGACATTAATCAATTATTCACTCAGGTCCACACTTGTTCTGTGTTAGTATGTGGTGCTGTGAGCTGCTGGGTACTTCACAATATCACTTCGTAGCGCCATAATCTCCCTCGTCCCTGCTTCTTCCTCATTAGCTAATGGTAGCATTAGCGGCTAATCTATCATCCAAAGATGCACTGTTGCCACCTTCAGGGCACCTGGTGGTCACTACTAACAGAAAGGCCTTCACGGTCGAACTCCGTCACAGTGTATCCTAGCAACTTCCGTTAAAAAACACAATTGACGTAATATTACGTCAATGGCACTGAGCGTTTAGATTTGAAATGATGTAAAATAACGTCAATGGCACTGAATGAGTTTTAATTTTTCTAAAATTATTACATAATAATTATATTTATTATATAATGATATAGAAATTGGTCACAAACTCTAGGAAATTTAAAGTGGACATCCTGTTGGGACTGATATTTGTCACTTGTTGCTTGGATATTGTTGGTTTCTTACATAATTTGTATTTTATGTATTTGTAGAAGTGCAAACTAGGGCGCATTAATGTTGAAATTACTCGTTTTCCAGCATAAAATCTGTGGCCCACTTGAGATCAAACTCCATATTTGGCCCTTGAACTAAAATGAGTTTGATGCCCCTGCTGTATATTAACCCAGAGAGCTTTTAAGTTACAAATATGTCTTTTTATTAATCTGTTAACCTTCCCTAAAATCCAGGGTTGGCAATAAAAGAGAGCTGTTGAAAGATATATATTTTAAAAGCTACATTTATCCAATCTCTCTCTCTCTCTTTCTTCAAATGTGCACTTTGTTAAACTAAGTTTTCACTTTATTAACTTCTTTGTTTCCAAATCTCCATTATTATCAGAAATGCCTGAAGCTAAATGTTATCAAATAATAGTTGTTGAAACAATTTTTGTTATAATACTCCTCAAGGTTTTGATAAAAAGAAGAGCCTTATTGTAATCAATCTTGTATAGCTGTTAAACTCTTCATAAACACAATATTCCTTAAGATGATGTACGTTCAATTTGTCTATGTTTGTGTAGTGTTTTTTTTAAAAAAATTTATGTTTAATCTAACCCTAAACTGTGCAACGTCACATGTTCTTTGTTACTTTGTGGGTTAGAAATGGAAACTAAACAAATAATCTTGATACTCATAGTTGGGAAATACCTCCAAGTTGGTTTTAACAGCACTATGGGCAAACCTTTCTGTGTGTTGTCACAATAAAGCAGATTGATGGTCTTGATCATATCCAAAATCTGCATGTAAATGTTGTCCAGTTTCATAGTTTTCATGCTGATAGATATTATGGCAGTAATTAAGTCAATAATAACAGTTCCATAACTCCAGAAGACAGTTAGGTCCCCCCTGTTGAAATGCTCATCTGTAATTACTCTCTTAAACCACACAGAGACACTGTAACTACACTCAAAAACAACCTGCCTTACAGGTCATTTTGTCCTTTGTGGGACTTAAAAAAGAAAATACTGTTAAAAGTGATTATGGACACGTTACCTGGTGCATGGAGTTTGTATAAAGCTATTTACTGTATGGATGTGAAAATCTAAATAATATTCTGTTTTAATATATCCAATCACATGAATCAGACAGATTTTTCAGAGTCTCCATGCTTCTTTGTACCTGGAGAATTTCTTTTTGAGATTGTCTATGTTATGCAAAATAACTTAAGCAGCGCTCATGTGAACTTTTCCATCAATACTTTGTCAGTTTTCTGCTAGAAAATCAACCATTTTATGTCTTTTTTCATTTATTTATTCATGATATTTCATTTTCTCTGTGCAAACACAATATGTCCATCCAATAATAGCTCTTGGTATAATGTTGTTTATTTATTTGTCTTCTATAAATCTGTACTTAAGTCCCCACCCTCATGGGTTATGTCTGTTTGGTATGCAGTGTAACGTATTCCCTATCTCTGCTAGTCTAAGTGAGTGTTTTTTTTTTTTTTTGTAGATACATAAGTGGGTGGGCAAGTGTTAAGTTATAATTGTTTTTGAATTTATATATATTCATATACTACGTATTTGTTGTACTCGTGTTTGATAACATTTCTAAATAAAAAACAATACTTTACAAATGTAAATGTGACACAATAATAGGTCACATTTGATGTCCAAACATATAGATGTGAAATGTTAATTTCAAGTTACGTTGTTCAACTTATTCTACATGAAGCTTTCTGAATGCAACTGCAACTTCCTGTTTGATGAGTAAATAAACACTAGTATTAAGTGATAAGGGCTATTCATTAGCTGTGTAATCTATACACTCTCTGACATGGGATTGTTGTTGTTTACAGTCACATTCTCAGTGTTAAAATCAGCGTCCTAAAGTCTTTCTTTTGGTTGTCACCTGTGAAGATGAGTTTAGGATTTCCATCCATTTTAAAGCTCATGCTTATAACAAACCCTTTCTGCAACTTCACTGAAGAAACGCTACAGCTGGAGATTGAAATGTGACAGAAATGTGTTGAGCAACAGATGACTTAGAGTGTAACCAGCTGTTGTTGTGAGAATGCCCTCTGACTACTTCAGTAATCCTGAAGGATTGTGACTGAAATGGATGAATTCACCAGGATTCAGTCGATGACTCAGTTGGGATTTGATCTATGACATATCAAACACATGAGGATTAAAGTTTGGCTCGCAAACACCGTCTCTGTTTTTGTGGTAAATCGTTTCATTCTTTTGGGTTTGTTGCAGTAAAATCTAATGCAGGATTGGACAATCTAAAGGAAAAAAATATTTATATAAACTATGAGCACAATTGATCATACTGCAATGAAAATGCATCCTACAGTCATTTATATTTGAACAACACCACCAGAGGAATCCAATTGGCACCATAACCAGACTGAATATTTGACTTTTACATTTAGATAATCACATAATCTCACTATACCTACAAGTTATGTGAAATCTTTTAATTTCAACAAGATAAATACCTCATCCACCAACTGTATGTAGCTTTACAGCATCTGCAAAAAGACAAGTACAATCATAGTCAGTGGCAATTTTTTAAATAATTAGGCAATTCTGTGCAACAATCAGAGTGTAGGAATTGGGGGGGGGCTGGCCAGTGAATAGCATTCTAACATTAGTTGAGGCTTTAACTTAACATTTACAGCACAAGAGACAATTCTTTATGTCAAATGGAAATGCCACGTAACTTCACAAATTCACTGAGGCAGTCCACTGTGTGTAAAACAGCAGCTAAAGGCAGATTTCAAACGACTGTCAAAAATTCAGTTAAGACAAAAAAAAAATGCATCTAGACAGCATTGAGATGTTGATAATTTGTTTTTAACGATGATTTTTTTGCCTCCATAATAGGAACATTTTCACACATTGACCCCAATTGTTCACACTCTAATACAAAATGCTGTAAAGAAAATCATACATTTTTTAAGATAAAATTCTGATATCGTTCGTCGTCATCAATAATGACGCGAAGATTTTGGCATTTCTAAAATGAACATTGAAAATGTATTTAGCGAGAATTTTGACATATAGCGAGACAACATGATCAGCACAATACAGGAGGTAAAATATAAAGTTGAATCTTTTGTAAAAGATGGAGACATTACACAACCTGTTCGTAAGCAGTGAAGAAAACCTTCTCCAAGTGAATAACAGAGAACACAGTTTTTGTAAAGGAAGAAAAAAATAAAAGGGAGGTGGTGAACTCGGTTCCCAGCTCCAAGACTTCAGCAACAGTTTCAAGGTTAACAGACAAGTCACAGCCACTCAGAGAGCCTGCATTCCCCCACACAGTACAGGTTTATACAGTATAAGGTTACAAATATGTTAATAATGGCTAAATTTGTCTAACAAATTTGCAAGTTTATGTTTACAAAACTGTTTACAGTCAAACATTTCTGATACACTGTTGACTCAATTTTTGATAAATCAAAAATCTGTCTGGATTGTCTAAAGTCTAAAGGTGAGCTTTAGCAAGTTTGATGTCAATTGAGCAAAAGTCATGGGAGTTATTATTTAAAATTTGGGCTCCACATTTTGGTGAAAAGTTGCAAATCTGTACCATATAGCCTATAGAATAGAATAGTTTTTATTGTCATTAAACACTAGGTACAACAAAATTAACTCTTGTGGCACAAGATACAGAGATAAAAAAAAGAACGATAGATCAGTGATTTACAAAAGGAGCCACTAAGAATATAAATAAACAAATAATTAAACAGTGAGAACAACAAGGATCAATATAGTTGATTTACTGTTAATTTTCTAAATTCTGAACTTCAAAACTACTGGAATCATTTTGCAGCTGTGGTAATCTGGAATTTGACTAGACCTTTGTGCAAAAGTTGGTGAATATTTTGCACATGGGAAGTATGATTTCTTTATAAAGAGAAGAGGAAGAAAGAAAGAAACCGTTGTCACACCACACACAAGAGTTTGATCATAAGGTGTTGTTCAACAGGTGACTTTGTTTCAGTATTTGAGATGTCTGCAAGTCAGCACAACCACCTGATCATTGAGTCTTCTCATTTTTGCTTGAGTCAAAGCGCAGGCAGATCAGAGCAGATGGAAAACGCTGTCATTACATGAACGGGAACATGTGCTCGTTGGTGCGATGTTTGAGTAAGTGTTGGGGAAGGTCTTTAGTCCGCTAATGGTTCATTCAGGAATAGAAGGAGGGTGTTATATGAAGAATTGAAAATATTTTGTAGTCGTTGTAACGATGGGTGACTTATTCTGTCCTTGTCTAAGTGTGCATGTGTCTGTCAGAATAGATTTCAGGACTGGATAGATCAGAGGTGAAATGATATCTCACGCATGCAAAACAAATCTAGAGCACTCAGAGACAGCATGAACTAATAAAAGCCTCGTCGGAAGGTTTGATTTAACGTGTACAACTTTGTTAACTTCATCTTCTTGAGACGTAAATTTTGAGCGAGCGATAAAAATTAAAAAAAATTGTTATCAGTTCCATGTGTCACTGTTAAGCCCAGATTGGTCTCTAAAGATTATCTGCTCTAGGATGGTATTACACCATTGGTAATCATTTAATTGCTTACTGAGAAGACTGTGATTTGTGAGCTAAAATGTAAATGTGAAAAAAATGTTAATAATACTACTTGAATGTCATTATTTTATTCATTAATATTGTCATGAGCTTTGGGTCATGACCAAAAGAACAAGAACGCGGGTACAAGCAGCCGAAATGAGGGTGGCTGGGCTCTCCCTTAGAGATAGGGTGAGAAGCTCAGTCACCTGGGAGGGGCTCGGAGTAGAGTTGCTGCTCCTCTGCCTTAAGAAGAGCCAGATGAGGTGACATGGACACCTGATTAGGATACCACCTAGACTTTTCGTGTTCTGAATCAGACCTTCCAAGGTCAACATACCACCTGACTGTCAGAGTCAAGGTTTTGTTTTCTAATGCCTCCACCGGCCCACCACCCACCCCCCTTTCATCCGAGCCAAGGAGGGTCCGTGGAGCACCCAGAGAGGCTGCATGTCCGCACCACCCCAGCGGCTGGAATCCTTTCCCTCCTCCGCCATGCCCCTGTCCCCCAACACTCCTCCCCAATTTTGTTGCTCTGTAACATGTGCAATGACAAATAAAGTTGATTCCTCCCAGGTGGTCAGGGCACATCCCACCGGTAGGCGACTCAGAGGAAGACCTAGGATATGTTGGGGAGACTATGTTCGGTTGGCCTGGGAACGCCTCGGGATATCCTGGGACGAAGTAGCTGGTAGAGGGAAGTCTGGGCCTTGCTGCTCAGGATGCTTCCCCCGTGATCCAACTACAGATAAGCGATAGAAGATGGATAGATGGATGGATATTGTTCTGTTTGTCAATTAATAACTAAAGGTGGGACCATATATCATGTGACGAGATATTGCAATATCTCGTCACATGGAACACAAACCTTTCCATCCCTGCTACATCTGTCCCAAGATTTCCCAAAGTCTTAAGACATGATCTCAATTGTTTCCAGAAAATGTTATATTTTTGACAAAGAACATGTCCATATCTTAAGTCTGGGGTGTGTAGACTGTTCCAGTTAAAAACACTTGTTCAAAGTTCATGCACAGATGGGACTCTTTTTTGAAGAAAGAAGGATTTAGTTTTAATTTTAGACTGGCATTAATTGTCAGTCTCTGTTTTTCCGTTCTCTATCTACATTTTTGTGTCTTATTTTATACTTTATACTACTATGATGATGATGATGATGATAGTGGTGTAAATTAGAAGAGTTAAACTGACGGTTGCCACACGTGCACCGGTGGTGGGCGTGTCCAATGGGGCAAAGCCGCTCAGCTCCCCGCAGCCTCGTGCCGGTCCAGAGCAGCTCTCAGACTTCTTCGTCCTCGCAGAGCGGGACACGAGGAGGAAGAGCTCACCTGAGATTTACATTGTCCTCTTTTTCTTCTTCTTCTTCTTCTCCTTCTCCTTCATCTTGGGATGTCAGGCCGTCGGACCGGTCTGGTGCTGCTGTGCGCGCTCCTGGCGCAGAGCCGTGCGCGCAGGAGCTCCCCAGAGCTGGAGGATGTGGAGGAGAAAGTGAACAGCGCCAGATGCACATCCAGGTGTCTCACTTTGCACATGACTCAGCTCACCGCCGCTTTCAGACACGTCCAGGTACGTCCAGGAAGTTTCACATCATGGAGCAAACTGAACACTGGGAGCTGGCCAGTGAATAGTTTAGATATAATATTTAGTTTTGATGTAAACATTTGAACACGAGCTCATTCTGTAGTCCTTTTATTGTTAAAAATCTATTGGCTTAAAAACAGATTAGAAGTAATACAAATGTATTCCTATATGTAAAAAACAAAACGAAAACAAGGTTGAAATTATTAATTTTATTAAGGCTATAAACTCAATAGACAATAGTTGCAATTGCAATAAAAAACTACACAATTCCATCTACACGAGCCTTTTTTTATGGACTGTAATACATTGTAAGTGGGTTTTTTTTTTTTATTATAAGGAAAATGCATCATATCCTATCCGATCCTATCCTAAGTATATTGTACTTATTGTTGTTTGTACCTATTTTACATGGACCGAATTGGTCTGAAATAAAGTTGAAATGAAAACATAGTGCTCCTAATGTCCATAAGGCAAGGCAAGGCAAATGTATTTGTATAGAGCATTTCATACTCAAGGCAACTCAATGTGCTTTACATGATCAAAAAGTGCGACAGAAAACATTCAACAGCTCAAAATCTTTAAGAACATTAAAGTCGGCAAAAAACAATCCAAACAAACATTTAAAATCATCAGTGAAATCATTTAAAATCATCGACAACATGACCAAAAATCTCCCTCTCAATCATACGCAGTAGAAAAAAAGAGTATCATAAACTTTGATTTTAAAATGTTCACATTGGATGTAAGTCAGGTGACATCACTGACATTTATCACCATCCGATAAATCTAAACATGCTTTTATCTGGTGATCTTATTAACTCAGTCATTCATACAGACATGCCATTGAAGCTGCATGTAAAACACCAGCTCCTCGCAGAGCAAAGACCCCATCTGGGGATCAATAAAGGATTATCTAATCATATCTGAAAGCGACGATAGAGTTATGTACATTCATTATTGTAAACTGCCTATAACAGAGCTACAGCCATCCCAAATATTCACTGTTGCCTAAACTTGATAGAACATTCTTATATTTCTTCTTAATTAATGATTATGACATTGTTATTGAATATTTATTCAGTGAAGTGATCAAAATTTTGTATAAAAATAGGCAATAAAACGAGTAGAAATTAAGAAAGCATCTTAAAATTCCTAGAACGCTCCTGTACATAGAGACAAGGGTTTTTGCTGTAATTTATTTTTGTGTTGTATTAATTTTGTGGCTTGTACTGAAAGTGTAAATCCAATGAAACTGTGTTATTTTGTCCTAATGTACCATAAACTCTTACTTGAAGGAATACAATAGAACGTTACATTTTGCTCATTCAAATGGTCGACTTTTGAAATATCAGTGTCTTTTTTTTAATACACAAGGCTAATCTTTGTTGTTCTTGAAACAGATATGATCAATGATTTATTATTATGACTGCTGGCGCATTTAAAAGTTAGTGATGTCATTGAAGTTAGATGATATTCTTCGTTCCACAGTGATACAATGTGAACAAGTTATGAATATCATGACTGAATGAATGTGTAGTCATACTTGTTACAACTCGCATCAACATTAGCTATAAATACATGTTACAACCCAATTAAACATGCTTTAGGCAGCTATTTTCACTCTTTGTTCATACCTCACTATATCTTTTATTATTCATAGCATTGGAGTGTAGATATATATATTAAAAAAAAGAAGAACATTTTTATTGTGATCTGTCTAATATCTAATCTTTGCAATACATTTTAATGAGTTTATTTGTGCTCAATAGTTAAAATATTCACAAATCCTGAATACAGCAAAATACATTGTTGCCTTGGAAACTATTGTGAAAACAATGGCTGAACAATGGTTTTGATAAACACGATGATTCCTATCTCAAGAGTCTTTAAACCCACCCAACGCTGGCTGTTGGTTTTTGAAGTTCATAAAATTGCTCATCAATTGCTCTTAAACTGCTGGTCCTTTGTAGTGAGGAATGTAACATTAACTGGGACATTAGAACTTCACCAAATTCAGAAAGCCACTTATCGCTAACGGCTTCAACATGTGCATGCAGTGTAGTGGGTGGGAAGGTCATTAAGCCCAGAGTTCAGCCCCAACAGCCCTGAGGCGTGGAGAAGAGTGTGCGTGTGCGTGTTTGTGTGTGTGGAGGTGGTGTTCCCCAAAGGTTTGGAGTGGTCCTTGTCCATCCGGAAAAAACTCCTTTCACCTGTGCTTTGGGTAATAAGAGCGGCCCCTGGATGACTTTCCAGCTCCTAACCTGCATGTGTTTGTTCAGTGTGTGTTTACTTGCCCAAAGATGTGACAAAGAGAAAATTTGATCTGTACAATCAGGGGTGGACTGGCCATCTGGCATATTGGGCATCGTCCCGGTGGGCCGTTGACCCAAAGTGGGCCGAGCGAGTCGAGGCAGACATGGTAACAGGTGGCCAAAAATGGTCCAAAAGTAGAAAGAACGAGGCAAGAACAGAGTGAAACGTGACTAAAATGGGCAAAGAGCTGTCAAGAGTGGCCAAAAAATGGGCAAATAAATAGGAACCAGGTATTTAATGGCAAAGGTAGCTAAAATGGGCAAAACGTGGCAAACAATAGTGAAAAAGGGCAAAAATATGGAACAAAAAGAGGCAAAATGTAGGGAAAAAGGAAGCAAGTGGTACAGTATATATTGGGCAAAAGTTAGCTTATTTGAATGGAAAGTGGCCAAAAAAATTAAAGAAGGGACAAAAATTGGATAAAAGTGTCAAAAAGAACTTATGAAAAAAAATTATATTTATTGGCAAAAGGTCTGAAAAAGTGTCAAATGGAGCAAAAATGGGAGAACATTTTTATTTTTAAAAAGCCAATATCCAATGTATCAGCCGATAACATGATTGATAGCTGATATATTGGCTAATATATGAAATAAAAACTTTGATATACACAGGATATGTGTATATGCATGAATGCAGAATCACATAATACCCAAAGTATGATTCTCGACAAAGAAGCAAAACATTTCTAAATTTAAATAAGGAACTTCAAAGAGTAAAAGGACCACCTAAAGCCACTGATAAAAAGGAAAAGGCAAACAGTAAACATTAGGGGTGGGAGAAATAATCAATGCATCATCATTCAGACATAGTAATCGATAATCGATTCATACATTTTCAATGATCATTTATTTCAGTGGTAAGTTACAGAAAATACTGTAGAGGGATATTTTAATGGATTAACTGATGTTTGCACTGTAGTACTTGAGCTGCTTATTTACTTTATAGACAATTAACTTTATAAAATATTTTATTTAACACTAACAGTATTAGAACCCAAGTATTAGAGCTTTCCTTGGGTTCACATTGTGAAAAAAATTACCTAATGTTCCCAATTTGTGCCTGCCCTTTTTGTTTTGCTTGTCTTTAAAAAACTCAGTTAGGTGTGAAAAAAACTATACAAAATGTTGTGATAGAAAAAACTCTTAACTTTTCGAGGTTTAGTGGACTTCACCCAAAGTATTCAATATTAAGTACAGATACAGAGCTTTTATTGCTGTAAAACTGATTTACAGTTTAGAGTGGAGGGTCGATTCGGAGCCACAATGGCTGATCTTGTTTCGCCTTTAGCCAGCTTTTACTCGTCACTAACACGCATGTTTTTGATGGAAGGGAAAAGTGGAGAACCCACACGCAAGCGCTCGGAGAAAATAACATCTCCACAGAGAGAAAGATTGAAGTCTAGCCTGTGATTTAAAGCCAGATATTTCTGAGCTTAAAGTGCTTTAAAGTGTATTAGGTGAGTTAATTTGACTGCCCCCCTGTCCAGGGTCCCCCCCCCCCAATTTTTTTTTTGTAATATATATATATTGATGTTTTGATCTATCATTAATATAGTCAGTCATTTTGAAATCCCATCACCGCAAATATTAATAACATCAGATTATATGGTAAGGAACCTAACCATTTTTAGACATTCTAGCTCTTAGTTGATCAGCGATGTCATTTTGTAGCGATTATTTGTATTTAATCAGTTTGCTGTCATACTTGGTGGACTGACTTTGCATTTTTGACCATCTATGTACAATAATGTATGTCACTACACATTATTCTTCCAATACATAATGACAATAATACTATGACCACACATAAAATTGGTTTCCAAGTCTGATGCACCTGCAAACAGAGGCTACTAAATAACAGCAATGATTATGTACCTCTTACTAATGTGATCTATGAAAGCAGCTAATACTTTAAATGGAGTGTTACCAATTATCCCGTGCTTTAACTGTAATAAAGAATAAACATTATAGTAATATAAAATATATATAGATATAGTAGGAATGTAAGTGTGGAAGGGTTAGTTAGAAGCAATCAATCACTTCCTTTATGAAACTTAAAAAGCAAGTACATTTTTGTACTGTTCGCATAAAAACACCAGATTGTGATTCAGATTTGCACATTTCTCTTTTTCAAAGATGAACAATTGTGTTTTAAGATTTATCTTTTATTTTTAAATCATTTTGTAGATTAAAGCTGTTTTCTACCTTATAACACAATAAATGCACTGGTTTGAACTAAAACAAGTGGAAAAAAATTAGGGATGAAGTATCGGAACCACTTTAGGACAAATAGGAGTACTCAGATTTGTGTACTCACTCATACTTAGTACTTATTGATGCAAATACACACGCTAAGATTAAATAAATTAAACTTTAATTTGTTCATACTGTTCTTTTCTTTCACTTTGTCACTCGCACCAACCTAAAAATATTTTCACAGTCAACAGTTGTTCTTTCACAACCAAACTGCTTCATTGATGAATTAAATCTGATTGGTTGAGGCCACAACTACATCAGTATTATGGGACTGTGGTGTCAGAGTCGATACCCAATACCGTTATCAGCTTAGAGTGCACCCTAAAAACACTACCGTACTTGCTGCACGGTATAACTTTCATTCATATAAAGACTGTTCTGTTTGCTTTTGAAGCTTCACCATCACAAAAATACCAGGTTTTTACCCATGCTCCTCTGTCACCGCACTCAGACACAGACACACACACCGCTTCCTTTGGCTTTGTGTGGGTGAACCCTGAGTTCTTGGCTCTTTCTCTGTCCAAATGTGAGTCACGGGTTGTCTATTTATCTCTTTCTCCTGGCACTCTGGGTTTTCCACTACTTTCCCTCGTCTGGTGTAATGTCGTAATAATAGTATATACGTATGTTGGTGTGTTGTCATATTCCAAAATTCCTCCTTGATGTTAAATTCCTCAAAAGGAAAAAAGTCCTGGCCGCAGAGTTGCTCCTAAACACTCACTGGTCTGTGGCGGTGATGAGCGGATGGGTGGCATTTAGAGTCAGGGCTGAAGGCCAATCCCAGGCTGAATGAGCCATCTGTGCATTCATGTTTATGTGTGCGCGCGGTGTGTACTTGTGCGCCCCAGCTGCTCTGCGGTAGGTAGCTCTAATCCGAACAGAGGTCAGTCAGCCAATCCACCTCACTCTGAAAAAGAGCAGAGAGCACGGCCTGGTCAGGTTGCACAGGGACAGATGAGGAGATAAAGACAAAGTCGAGGAAGCAGAGACAGGTGCGCAGATGTACATGAAGACAGTTATCCTGGCAAACAGGCTTCAGCGGCTTCCCAGTGAGTGATAACAGGAGACAAAGACTTGTTTGATTTTCCCCACAGATAAAGGCTGCGCTGCTTTGGGAACGACCTGTTATTTGATCGGTTGCGGTTGTGTTGAACTAACTGACCTGAAATCAGGACACAAGAATCTACAATGCAGTAAAGCACAGCTGAAATGGAGAAAAAGGGCTGACAGGCACAGTTTTTCTCTGCATGGTGGGGGGTGAGGAGGGGCACTGATACCACATCAATACAAATGCTCATTATATTTCATCACGAAATCCATTCTTTTCCTCAGCTCTGTCGTTTTAACGGTTTTACTGATTATTTTTTTTTACATTCTTCACTTACTTTAAATCCCATAACTAACACAAAAGCTTCGTGCTGAAATAGGCAACTGGTGGCCCGGGGGCCACATGCAGCCCTCTGTCTACTTTTGTGTGGCACCCAAAACAAAATTGTAATTCATGAAGTTGGAAGTTATATGAAGAACAACGTAATACACAAAACTCCAGAATCACAGAAAATGACAGCAAAATGCACAAAACTTCAAGAAAAGTACAAAAAGTAACAACAAAAACACAGAAAGGTACAAATTTTCATGAAACACCCAAAATGACTACAAAAAAAACAACATATAGAAAAGGACTTCAAAGACACACACAATGAAAGAAAATGACAGAAAAATATACAAAATTACAACAAGGAAAAAAATGATAAAAACACACATAATGACAAAAAAATGACCAAAACACACAAATTGTGAGATTGGTTATTCTTCTAAATGCTGACATGAATGTTGATTATGTGGCCCTTCAATTAGACAATCACATTTTTGTGGCCCCCGCTGTGATGGAAGCTGCGCATCTCTGGCTTAGTGAGTAACATTGAAGCTTTTTCATCTAATGTTGAACTACCTCAAACTGGCATCAAACTTTCTTTAACATTGAATGTAAAATATGATGGGATAATGATTTATTGTGAATGATCTCAATCACCCTATTAGGAATTTTTGCAAGAATGGTCATTAACCTGTCCCCTTTATATTTGATTTATTAATATTATTCAAGCTAAAACTTGAAAAAGCTAGTCAAAGCCATACTCCGTCTATATCAGAGTGAAATATGGAATAATGGGCTAAAGGGCTGGTGTTTTTCTCTACTGATGATGTGTTGTTGCAAAGGCCTCATGTTTAGTTTGGAAGAAGACAATCTAATAAAAGCTAAATCACTTTGGATTTGTGAATGCATGTGCTTGAAGCATTTTTGGGAAAGGTTGGTGAGTGCATTAGACTTGTTTCATCCTACAAAGGAATGCGATGGAGATGATTTTATCATCAATGCCACACAGGGATTTTCGACCATCGTGCTACGAAAGATCATAAGATGTGCCCGACATAAAATCTTATCTGGTGTGTCAAAAGATGTTGTATTTCAAATATATGACTTTGTTTTATTGGTATAAATTCCGTCAACATTTAGTTAAATTCTCCTCAAATCTAGTAGGTGGCAACTAAGACTTTATTCAAACCAGTGTGCACTGAAGTCTGTCTTATCCCACATATACACAGGAAGTAGACACTTGGCTAAGCTCTTACTAAACTATGAGACAAATTAGACAATTACACGCTCATTTAACGTTAACAGCTTCAGGAAAAGCTTCTCTACTTTAAGGAAACTAAGGTAGAGAATGCAGAAGTTCCTGGTGTTGGGCTGTTTAATGTTATGGAGGTTTGTGTCTCTGGTTCTCCACGAGAAGACTTAGTTTTGATTCAATGTCAGTATTATGACATTGAATTAAAACTATCGCTGGGCGATAGTTTTAATTCAATGTCAATGTCTCAAAGGAAAGACAATTCTGGGTTGAATTTGCTGATTTAACAAACAGCTGCGCAATATTTGCCACTTTTGGCTTTTTCTCCTATAATGGACAGCATGTGTGAGTGAGTTCTGTTGTGCTTGTTTAAGGAAAAGTCAGTAATCCATCTCACTGTTTTTCTTGCTGTTCTGAGAAGTAACCAAAGCAGCAACGAGCATTTTAATACAGAATAAGTTATAAAATCAAAATATGAATTCTCCATATCGCCAAAATAGAAATCTCAATACATCTCGAATCTCGATATATTGCCCAGGCCTTGTCAGTATCCTTCTAAGCATCTTTTCATCATACAAGTTTGTTTTTTCTCCTGGTAGTCAGAGTTTTCCTACCTGTACAATTGCCTTTTGTTTCAGTTTGTTTGCCCTGTAATGGACCATTGACTACTCAACTTAGGTCCAGTCAGGCAGGTATTAGATATCCCACTGGTCTAACACAATTGAATGTGAGAAGGAGCTTCCAAAAAGGCAGAGTGAGTTTAGGAATAACTATTGCTGACTAGTGTAGCCCTGAGCTGACCTGATATGAGCAGGTGGTGAACAGGTGTAGAGGATTCATGAGGTGATTCTGCTCCTTGATTACTACTGTTTAAAAACCTGTAAATTGTAAAATGTAGAGATTATTTCTTGACATCGTCTACAGGCTAAGATATGATCCACTACTTTCCTGGGATGAGCAACATAACTTTGCTTTACTATTTCAAGAATCCAGGAAAGTGGCACTAAAGATGAGAGAAGGAAATTCCTTTGGCAGGTCACCACACACGGATTTGTGAAAACGGTGGAAAGCACATGTGGGATGTACCGAACTATAATTTAAACCACAGTTTTACTGGTAATTATGCGTTAAATCTTAGGGGGGGAAAGTAATTGAGATCTCTTTAGTATTTTTCAGTGATGGGACAAAACTTCAGGATGAACATACAGACATGGGTGAAGCAGTTTGAACTGACACCTGTAAAAAAAAATCTAAGAAAAATACTTTAAAAGTCGTTATAAAATATTGTTTTTTTTTGTTGCAATAATTATCTGAAAGGGAAAAATACCAACACAAAAATTCAGGAGGGTTTAAGTCTTCAGGAATGTTTAAGAACCACTCTGTTTTGATGCTTGTTTACAGGATGTGGGCTGTCCCGAACGCTAATGTTGACGCACGAGCATGGAAACGCGCATCATGGCATATACGTATGCTAATTAGGGACTTTTGTCGGGAATGTTTTGACCTCAACGTGGGCTTTTTGGAAAGAACTTTACATTCTGTTGGTCATAATACGTTCATCACACAAACACATGGAGACAAACATATGCATGCGGACACACACTGTGGGTGTGTTTGGTTCATGTCATCTGGGTGTGATTAGTGGAGTTAATGCTTCGTGTTAAGTCGACTTTCTACTTGGCCTTACCGCAAACATTGCCCACATCACAGTAACAAACACAGACACACACACGCACACAATTTATCTGTGTATAGTGTAAAGAATATCCCATTCTTGCTCACATGTTGAAGGGTGTGTGCAGCTGTGCTCGTGCATATTGAGCATGCAAGTGTCTGTGTGTGTGTGTGCGTGTGTGTCTACGTCTGGAGCAAAGATCAAGTTGTGTTTTGGTTTTAAACTATGAATTCCCCGCCACCATCAGAGCCATATGGAAGCCCTTCATTGCAAGTGTTTCCTTCTCTCCGGGTCAGACTCAGACGGATTTCTTTGGTGAATCCCAGTCTTCAAAAAACCATTTCGAGACCAAGTTGTTATAAGAACCCACATGTGTGGAAATCCATTATTTCTAGACATTCTTAAGTAGTTTTTCCATAATCATGTGAGGAGTTGAAAAAAGACTTGACATTCTTCATGCAAATTATTTTGGAAACAAAGTGGGATATTCATTCCAGCATCAACAAAAAGAATAACAAACAACCTGGGAAAATACCTGAAATCTAAACTACATGAACAGAACCCTCTACTGTTATATTTATTTCCATATTTACTGCCTCCACTTTACTTTCTTGTCTCCCCTAGATTCTTCTGATTCCTCACATCCACTTTGTCCTCTTGTAGTCTCCTTTCAGCAGGTTTTTTTATTTCTTTTTTTTTTAAACCAGGCTTTTCCAACATATGCAGCTGGTTTATCACAGACACACACGTGCACACATACTCCAAGGCCCTGGGACGCCTTGCTTTGACCAAGCCCTAATGGCCATACCAAACAAAGGCCTGTCTAAACGTACCTAACTCACTCTGACAGCAAATATACCCATGAAATTGAGTTGGAAGAGTCTGTATATTCTGACGTCCGTATGTGTAAGTGTTAATGGGAAGGAGGTGGTGGTTCTAGTCTTGTTTACGAGTCTGGGGCAATGATACTATGCCATAGAATGCAGAGAAGTCAAATTATTCTATGGAGGACTGACAATGCTTACCAAGCCTTTACAATGTCCTCCAATTCATGACATCATCAGTTGGGTTGAGAGGTTTATAATATGATGCACAACATTGTGTTTGTAAGATTGATACGATATTATACTATGTTGTACTATATTGAATTTGAACTCATTTATATCAAACTGAATATAAAATTTAAATAAACAATATAATAAATACCGCAAAAATCTAAAGTGCCACTTACAGACTGACAATTCATGCCAGTGTGAAACTGGAACCAGACAGCTAATATATGCTGAGTGGGGGCCACAAAAAAGTGTTTTTTGCATATGTTTGTTTATTATCTCCATTTTTGTTGTCCTTTTGTGTATTTTTCATGTAAAATGTATCTCTTTTCGAGTCCTATTGTGTTTTTGTGTGTTTGTAGTATTGTGGGTTTGCTGAGTTATTTTTTGTGGTATTTTGCTTTTCTTTTTGCTTACTTTTGTTGCCATTTTCTGTAGCTTTGTATGTTTTTTTTAGGCATTTTGCGTATTTTTGTTGTCGTTTTGTTACTTTTTGTAGTCGCTTTGTGTGTTTCTCTTGTCTTTTACTGTATTTTTTTCTGTAATGTTGTAATTAACTTTTGTATATTTTAGTGTATTCTTGCTGTTGTTTTGTGTATTTCAGTATCATTTTGTGCATTCAATCTGGGGTCGCCATACAATTAGACCAAGGGCCGCATATATCCCCTGGGCCTATGGTAAATGGACTTGATTTTATATAGCGCTTTATCACCACACTGAAACAGTCTCAAAGCGCTTTACATATCAGCTCATTCACCCATTCACTCTCACATTCACACACCAGTGGGACAGGACTGCCAAGCAAGGCGCGAGTCGACCACTGGGAGCAACTTAGGGTTCAGTGTCTTGCCCAAGGACACTTCGACACATAGTCAGGTACTGGAATTGAACCCCCAACCTCTCGATCAGAAGACGACCCACTACCACCTGAGCCACGGTCGCCCTATGTCTGCTATAGACTGTTTATGGTTCACACACACTTCGTTTGCTGACCTGTGGGGGTCAGGAACATGCATCTGCTGCATCTATTCTACTAGAAGAACAACATTGGATGATGTCAGAATCTGAAAGAAAAAGGTGAAGGAAGGGAAAAATCATGGACCCCCTGACACAACATCTTGAGGTGGTTTAATTTTGCAAGATTTCATTGCGTGAGATATTGTCTCCACTAATCATCAGTCTTTTTCATTGCTCTTCCATCTTTTTTCTTAGCTTCCCAAATTGCAACATGGGGCAACATTTCTCCAGCAGGTGGAAGAAAGGATATAAAGTTTGAGCCATTATTATCTCATAACACAATTTTGATTTGTATGTGGTCTGTGTAGGAATGTCCCTAAAGCGTATCTTTGGCTATCTCATCGCAGCTTTCACATCCAACGTAATATTCATCTACAAAAGAGCTGATGTCATATTATCATCAATGTGGCCCTGCAGGAGAGCCGTGTTGCTCTCTGTTTCTGTGGTGATACCATGACATTGCTCCTTTGACTCTTCTCTCATCTGTTGTTCCTCCCCCTGGACATGTTACTGATGTATTCATTTGGGGATAAAGCTTAGCTGAAATGTTTCTCTGCTTCCTTTGCCTTTTGTCCAGCAGGAAGTTTCAACTCCAAAAACCAGCGTGATCTCTTCAGACATCAACGCATTTCAGTCCATGCAAAGTAGACAAAAAAAATCTAATTACTAGACCTTAATCTTATAAAAGTAAGATTACTTCTGATTCTAATTTCAAAATATGAAGGATAAAGGGGATAATATTAAGACGCTGGTTGAGCTCTTTCTCTTCAATGCAAATAAAAAACAATTTGTATCCAAAATTTGAACACAGAATAAGTCAACACAGTACCGTGAAATCCCTGAACCCATTTTCTCTGACCTTTAACCCTTGCACTGCTACCCAAAATGTAACCCCTTAACCCTCATTCTAGCAGCGGCACAAAGGTTAGAAGAGCAGAAACCATAGAGATTCTGTGTGTGTGTGTGTGTGTGTGTGTGTGTGTGTGCGTGTGTGTGTGTGTGTGTGTGTGTGTGCACATGTGTGTCTGAAGAGCTGAACCTGGTTTGGGCTAAATACAGCTCACTCAGTAGAGGGTTTAAACTGTGTTAAAGAGGCTTAGACACACACAGACACCCAGAGAACTCTAATAGCTGTTTTGAAGTTGCACAATCCTGTCATAATTATACTGGTGACGACAAGCTTCATCTGAAACTATACATTCCTCTCATTTATTTGCAACAGACAGTTGTAGGATTGTTAGACATTCTTCAGCCATGAGCGGCACAGTGTGATGGTGATATTACTACTTCTGTCTCACAACAGACAGTCTCAGGGATCGATTCAAACCTGGGTCTGTGTGAGTTTTCAACTTCTTTCTGTGCTTTTGTGTTGTGTTGATTCATCATGTTACTGTAATTGGAGTCTGAAAATGTTCAGTGGTTGTAAATAAGTGTTATTCTGTCTCTGCCCATGTTGGCGCTTTGACAGACTGACGTCTTGTCCAGGATTTACTCTCTCATTACATTGGATAGTACTTTAGACATTCACCAGCAGACATGCACAATTCTGTACAGGATGAAGTTTGTGGGGATTGCAGAAGGATTTGCAAACTCTACAAACTATTTTGTAACAAATCAAGTTTACAATAGTAACATACAGTCAAAATTACAGGGCCGCTAAAGAACACATGTTAAATCAAGGCCCCAGGGACATATCTGGCCCTTTGCAACATACAATTCAGCTCACAGGAGAAAGTAAAAATGTCAATGAAAACACAAATCATTGTGTACATTACCAACTAATTCAGCTGTAGATATGTCAGCCCCTCCATATATATATATATATATATACAGTATAAATAGTTAGATAGATAGATGGATATATATATATACAGTATAAATAGATTGATAGAAAGATAGACATATATATATATATATATATATATATATATAAATAGACAGACAGACAGACATACAGACAGATAGATAGATAGATAGGTACTTTATTATTCCCGGGGGAAATTAAAAGTATTCAGCAGCTGCACAGATGCCAAAAGACAGGTTAGTAAAACAATTAACAATAAAATGAACAATAAAAAACAGGTTAGTAACAAATAAAATACTGAAATAGTGCAATGTGGTATAGTAGTGCAGTATCAGTGTAATAAGAAAGTGTACTCAGTGTTTATGTGCAAAAAAAACCCATTGTGTTAATACTAATCAAAGGGAAGATATTTCATATAAATGATATTTTAAAATACATAAGCCTAGTGACCCACCCTTAATCATATGAGATTCTAGACGTGACTTGATGCCAACATACTTCCTCCATTTTCTTTTTGGTCTTTGGTCTTAGGAGATGATGTTTTCTTTCATCACTGTGGTTGTGTTGACTAACTAAGCTGATACAGTCACACATATATATATATATATATATATATATATATATACAGCCAGCATGTGTCTGTCTGGTACTGCTGACAAATATCTGTAGTTTTAAGCTTTTCTTATTCTTTCTTATTCTTTGTCTCTTTCAGAGTGATCAGGTCCTTCGCTGGTGTGAAAATCACAGACGCTGCGCTCAGGTAATCTCATCACCTGATCACACATTTAGCGAGTGCTTTTTGAGCCATCTAAAATGAAGAATGTACATTGTGCAAGATTTGAATTTAAGCACCACTTTACCTATTAACCAGTCTTATATGTTTTTTGAAAACACACGTGTTTTTCAATGCTTCCAACTTTCTTTACCATGAAGGGTTTAAGGCAGTGTTTCTCAAATGGGGGTACGTGATGGCACTACAGGGGGTACTTGAGAGAATAAAATTGGAATATTAACAAACGAAAGCATTAAAAACATGGGGTTTTATAATTTTTTTTGGTTAAAAATGATAATCGGAATATTGATGATGGAAATGATCTTTATTAGAACATGAACTGAAAATAGAAGAGACAGTTTTGGTCCCAGACCAGGCGTGAGATGACCAGAAATGATAAAAACTATAGAAATAAATCTATTCAGGAGGCACTAAATACTGATTAATTCCACTTATTTACAAAATGAGATTCTTTAAAATGTGTTATCACTAATTCACTCCATCATTATGTTCTATTGTTGTTTTTTTTAGTATTCTGAACAAAATGTTGTAGTTAGACAAAGTGGGTACTTGGATTCAGAAATAGGAGAAAGGGGAAAATTAAGCCAAAAAATGTTTGAAAACCGCTGGTTTAAGGGACTGATAAGGTATTTCCTGAAAGCAGTGAGAAAGTCTGATTGTGCTTGTTTTGTTACTCCATGTGTACGGACCAGAGCACTGCCTGAGGAAAACAAAGATGTGGTAGTATCCGAGCCAGTTAAACTATAGAACATTGCGTCCGAAAAATAGGAAAAAAAACAACCCGTGGAAGCCAACTGTCACTCATAATCCTTCTATGATCATAAATCAATATAGGATTGGCTTGTAATGAATAGATAGTTTGTCGATTGATTGTCTCTGTTTAAAAGTGGTCATTCTAACTGTGATGGAAAGGCCATTGAAAAAGGTGAGGAAGATCAACAGGCTTTCCATTTATCTGACAAAATAAAGCAGTAAATGTTTAACTGCCAGTCAGAGTACAAAGAGACGTGCACTGCTACATGTCTGCTACATTACCAGCTGCTTCTCCTTCCTAATAATCCATATCTGACTGCATCATAATTCCCTGATCGACTCTTTTCTATTTTTAGTTTGTTGAAACAACTTTGCCTTGCAACTGCCAAACATAAGACTGAGGATCGTCTCAGAGGAACACAGCAAGAGCTGCTGTTTTTTCAATCCTCCGTGGAAGCTCTAAAGCTACCACATGGTTTGGGTAATAGGGCAGGTTGTGTTTTCAGTTAAAATAACGTCCCCCACAGCTGTATCCCCATTATTCATCCTCTGTCGAGCAAAATTGTGCCCCTGTTTACTCACTTAGTACAGACTGCCAGGAGGCTTCAGTGCGTGTGCAGGCTAATTCATTGATCAGTTTCTGAAGAGTTTGTGTGTATTTTATTAGCTTTGCAGAGGGTCCAGTTTTCTAAAGGCTTCAGAGGTGACTGTAGGTGTTTTAGCCCACAGATGGATAAGACAGGAAGTAGCTCTACAGTATATGTTACAAATCTAACTATTGACGATATTTTGTTATTGAAAACTGATCATTCAATGTTTTTTCCTGTCTGTGAGGTACTAGAATCATAAATCAATAGTGAGCTCACTCACTGCTAACAATGTCTCTGTTCATTTCTCTGTGTTTTCTGAACTCTGTGGTCGGGTTCATATGTTCCTAATAGGCTAAAAGCACACCTGAGTCGTATTTTAGCCAATACAGTTACACCAAGATTAAAAGAAAATGCTTAAACTGGCAGAATAAAGCTGTTTTTCTTTTTAGATGTGTATTTAAGTCGTGTGCGTGCGTGTGTGTGTGTGTGTGTGTGTGTGTGTGTGTGTGTGTGTGTGTGTTTATAATGGGGTCGGCAGAGGTTATTGTCAACAGTACCAATGGCACGCTCCCCCTTGAAGAGCTCATCTGTCGCTGTAGGGTATATACCACACTGAGCTAAACATCAGACGTCATATTTTCACTATACTTAACCCCAGCACCACCGTGAACAAGAAACACAAACACACACAGCTCCCTCTGACCTCATCCAAATTCATCTCCATTCTATGCATTCTCTATTTCCTCTTAGCTCTTCTTTCACTTTTAGTGCCAGTAACTTTAGAAAAAAAAGAAAGTTGAAGTCTGCTGTCTTTTTTTTGTTGCCTTAATTGTGTGTCTTTCACACAGATACACACATGTTCACAAAATAAATTATTTGTTCAAAAACATCCCTTCCCTGACACTATACGGACTACGGAGTGAAATTAGAGGCATCTGTTCTTACATTGCTGTGGTAACAGCTTCTAGTCAGAGCCTATTAATGCTGCTCTCCATCCATCCATCCATCCATCCATCATCCATCCATCCATCCATCCATCCATTCATTTTAAAACTGCACGGAGAAACTGGATCCAGTAGGGCTTAACCTCACAGTATGAGACCCACTGCTACACCACCGCTCACATCAATTATTAGGACAAATCACCAAATCAGACACACAGCATTCTGAGTTTGTCTAAATAAATATCAGAGTTAAATGCAATTTAAATCCATGTAGCCTTTGTTCTTTGGTTATTCCGTTTTAAAATAAAATCAAAATAACAAATAAACGGTGTGGTTATTTTGATTTACTGACTCGAAACCAAAACAGAAATACAGAAAAATCAAAAACCAGATAGGCAGCGTTTTCCTGTTTGTGTGATATTTTGATATTTACCGGGAAACTAGGACGAGAGCTTCATGCTTTAGGCTCACCACACAGAGGGGACATATCTTGTGCATGTTTTACTTATGCGTTGCTCCTTTTTTTGTCTGGGAGTAAAAGTCTGCTTCCATCTGTGGGTCCCCTCTGTGTGGTCAGCTTAAAACGCGAAGCTCTCATCCATAGTTTTCCCATGAATATCAAAATGTCACACAAACAGAAGATTTAATTCTAAAACAAAAAAAGGCTGCGTGCTTGGTTTTTTATTTTTCTGTATTTCTGTTTTGGTTTTAAGTCAGTAAAACAAAATAAACACATAGTTTATTTGTTATTTTGATTCGGTTTTAAAACAGAATAACCAAAGAACGAAGGGTACATGCTTCTGTTGAGCTCTGTTAGGATTTGTTGGTCAACCATTGAAGAGAGTTTAAGTTTTAATCTTGCTGCACTTTAGAATTTGTTATCCATCTCTTTTGGTTTGAATTTACTTCATTATTCATAATGGTTAATAATAAGGTCTGTGATGTGTACTTACATGAAGTACACATGCTGGTTTAAAGCTGTGGCTCTGTTAAGGTAAAGCACAAATCGACATAGCTGGATGCTAAAGACCGTTTCTCAGTCTTTTTTAAAAATCCATTTCTAAGGCAAACAAACATGACTTGATCTGCCTTTCAGCAGGGGTCCTCTAAAGCTTTTTAGCAGTCAAACCAACTCAATACCTTCAGACAAGGATTTTCACAGAACAATTCGGGGTCTCATGAGTTTTCCTTCTGCCTATTTTGAGTTCTTGTGCTGAGCTTTGTTGTACTTGCTGAGTTTTATCATGTGTAACACCTAGTCACTCCCATCGCTCGCGGTCACACACCTGCTCACGAAAATTGGGGTGCACTTTAAAAGTGAACGTTTAATCTAATATCCCATGATGTCCATTTCATTTAGATGCTCAATATGTGGAGTATTTGTACTTGAATGGAAAGAAAAAAATGGAAGAAAGTTTCCTCTAAGTTGCTAATGTTGCTTTTTTCTATGCCGTTTTTAAAAATATGGTCACAAAAAGTCTTGCACTCATTGATTTTTTTAAACGTGCAATATATGTTAACATAATAAGCAAAACAAGGAGCAGAGGAGGTGAAATGATGCCTAATTCTTGTGCTTCATATTTAAATTCTGATGTTCTTTTCCTGTGCCAAGGCTGAATGTGTCTCTGACATCACTCAAACACACATTGGGCAGATGTCAGCTTTGCACATGTGGTTTATGTCACATCATCAGTGTTCTTGCTCACATGGAAATACACATGGAAGTTCACAAAAATTCCTAATCTTCTGGCCCCAAACTATTCCTCCATCTGTCCATCTCGTACTTCTTTTATCTCTTCGGTCCTTCTCATACTGTTACAGATTGCACGCACACTGGAGTAGTGAGTGTGGTAATGAATACCAGGTGTTTAAGACAGCAGGATGTCTTTTGTTCAGAGCTCAGATGACTTTTCCTGCTATCTTCCCCTCTTAGTTATACTCGTACTTTAAGCAATCAATAACATTTAAGATCATATTTTCTCCTCATGTACATTATATGTTGGTTTTAAAACCTTGTCTATGTCAAATAAAGGAAGGACTATCTTTGATATGTTTCACTGTGAAATTCACTTACATTTATGGGTCAGTTTTGGATTTTCAAGTGATTTTTAAATGCTCCTTTCGGGGTTGTTTCCATGCATTAATTGTTGATATCATAGAATTTGTAAACCCTAATTTTTCCATTTGAAATAAGCTGGAAGAAAACTATAAATGCAAACAATTAAATGATAGAAAAAAGGAAACACATTTAAATTAACTGATAAAAAAAAAAATGAATAAAAGATCAAATCACTTTAAATCCAAAGCAGTCATAGAGCTTTAACCTCCGCCAAGCACTTAATCTCCTCTTTGCCAGATTATCTGGATCAGTGATCCTGATCATGGCACCATCATCTTTCACACTTTGAAGGCTTGGAAGAAATTTCCATCATCATTAATAACCATGCAGTAGATCCATATGTGTGTGCAATCCAGATCCGATCCAAATGAAACTCAATTGGGTAATTGAGGAACAAACCAGACATAACTGAGTAATATTTCATATAAGATCGGTCAATTATGAACTGAGACAGGAATGAAGAGAGATGAGACTTTTCCAGTTTAAAAAATTGATCCATAATCATTATATTGATCCATATCCACTACACAATTTAATGGAATCATCCATGGCATAAGGTCTATCTTTCATCAAAATCCATTTAATACTTCTGATGGAATCATAATAACAGACAAACAAACACACACCAGTATAATTACTGGTAATTCATTTAGTCGATTGGTGGGGAAAATGTGCTGTGTAGTGTGGTAGTCAGATCCAGGTTGGTTCGAGAAGTCTTTTCGTGGTTATTGGCGTGTTGCAACCAACTTGAATAGGTGCGTATCGCCATAAAGGCAACAGTATTTACAGTATTTAAAGTGCAGAAAGAAACCAAACTGTACCTAAAACCTGATACAGACTTTGATGGAGCATCTGCACCGCACACCTTGGTTTACCCTGTGTTATCTGGCTGCACTTACCCAGACATCCCAGCCTGATTTAGTGTTACCACAAAGCCAGATATCATTTTTTCTTTATTGCTTAGTTTAACAGCTGTAAACACAATGTATCCAAAGCCATCTGCTTGTTTGCTTGCATCTTTTATATATGCAGCTCTGGTCTTTTTCCTCACACAATCATGTCTACGTGGTCTCCTGGCTTAGACCCACAAACAAGTTCGCTTTCATGTCTGGTTGATGTATGTAACACTTACTTGGCTATAAGGGTCGATACTGTTAGCTTATTCTTACATCGTATTTGGAAGAGAACATTGAGTGTCATAAAATACAGTAAATAACCCAGCACTCAATTATAAAGTCAGCTCAAAGGACAAGTCTTTTTGACCACTTCCATACTTTTTCTTATTGAGGGTCGGCAGGGATGGAGCACCAAAGAAGAAGGAAGACATTGCTGGCAGGATTCTGTATGAGTCTGTCTGTGGTTACATGTATTTTAGGAGGTTCGAGCTCAACCACAGAGCTATGTATCTTCATACAATTGTCTTGATTTCCAAACACTTTCATTTTTTTTTTTTAGCGTATTTTAGAATTTTTAAAATAATTTCTCCCTTTTCCTTATTTATCCTTTGCCACTTTCCCTTCCCTGTGTCTTTCTGAGCATTACTCCTTCTTGTGTTTGCTTCCTTATTCAATCAAAAGAGCCTGAGTTTTTAGAAGCTGACATGAACAGAACATACTACAGTGAAACAATGTGCTCTCATCCCATTGTGTGTGTGATAAAATGAGGAGGACTACCTGAATAAAAACACGTCTCTGTAATAAAGTGAAGCTAATCAAAGTGCTGTACGTTTGTCATCCGAGGGATTAATATTGTATAATCTCACGCTTTTATGTTGGAAGCTTCCTGCCTGCATTCTTTTCTTCCTGCTTTTTCTGCAGCAAAAGTGTTGTTTTTGGTCTGACTTATGGATTTCTATTCTATATATTTGTAAAGAATTGTTCCTCACTCGTGACATAAGTAGCTTTACACAGTTTCTCAATTGTGGTTGATCTGATGCTGCAATCTTTGCCCGTTTCACGAGAACGCGCACGTCGCCTGGCTGAAATAACTTGGTTAAAGTGAGCGTGTATTTAACCTGCTTCATAGTACAGGATCTCGCTGACAGAGAATATTTGGTTAGGTGAAACCCACTAATGGAGAGATATCCCAGATACATGTATCCAGCTTTGTAGTACAGGCCCTTAAAGCTCCAATTGATCATATGATGTCTGTTATTGTTTGAATTACTTTTATTTTGTTTAAATCCTCTTAATTCTACTGTTGCTGAAGATCCGGTTTGTTTGGTCATTAACTTTTAAAAAGCCCTTCAAAATATATTCAGTGTTTTTGTCAAGTCAAATATCACCCAAATGTTACACAGATGTAGAGCAGTAAACAAGATGGAAAATGCTCTGAGCCGTTGTTGACAAGCTTGACACATGAATAAATAGGCATCACCTTTTTCTCATTACAGCCACTTGAACTGGTGATCGTGTATGAAGAGTTAGCACATCTGCTGCCTGTCCTTGCTTCTCCCGCTCTAGCCATCTCTCCATTTTTTTCCCCTGGACCTGTTTCACTGTTTGTCTTTCATCTCTTCTCTCCTTTTCAACAGACACCCTTCTCCCCCTGTGTCCACTCCAAAACCCCATCTCTCCTCCCCTTCCCTCCCTCTCCTATTTCCTCTCCCCTCCCTCTCGTTGAGTGTACCTGTCAACCCTCGATTGTAGCAGGTGAGGCCATAAATCAGTGGCAGAACTGAGAGTGGTCCACAAAGACAAGGGCTATACGTGTGATTAATTATTACTGAGATATATGAGGAGGTCCTCAGCTAACTGTGCATACATACAAACACATAGAAAGTCATTAATCTTCTTTCTGTTGCTACAGTGTGCTGGTGAGTTAAACAGTAACATCTCTGACCCAAGCTGTGTCTATCGCCTACTCTAGTACACACACATAACTCATTGTGTCACCTTTGACTTCAGACGTGTCTTTCTGCTCCTTAAGTCAAATATATCAAGTTTAGAATATACAGATTATACTTGTGTGTGCCACCCTCCATCTTAACTCTATCATCACTTCCCCCTTTTCCTCTTTGCTCTCCCCATGCAGTCTCTGAATCATTGTAGATTATTTACAAAACCAGTTTTGGTCTCAGTTTGACCCCCTGCTGGTAATTGGAAGTGTGTTTTTTTTTTCACCTGACCTCTTAAGATGTGCTGTGTATTCTGGCATCAATATGAGACAAGAGGAGAATTTATGTTGAAAAATTTGGCACAAACACACAATTCTGAAGGCCAATTCAACAGCGCGGACCGATTGCTTATTTCCCTAAATCACGTCTGCTTTGTAGTGGGGTAAAGACGCCACTGCTTTCAAGGAACACTTGAAAGGGTTTGCAATGTCTCCAACTCTGTTAAAGTGATATCCACATCATGGGTGGCAGGACACGACATATTTCCAGCTGAACTTTGTCCAAAGTATCACACTGATTTCACTTGCTTGCATTCTTTATAGTACATGTGTCAAACTCATTGGAGCATCCAATTAGGCCCACAGGAGAAAGTAAAAATGACAGAGGAAACATGAATCATTGTGTAAATGAAAACCACCAATATTTGTTGGGGCTCACAGTTTCTCAGGTGCCTATATTGCACGATTGCAGTCAAATTTTCAAAAAATCCTTCAATCTTCCTCAAATTATGACATATTTCTCTTAATTAAATAGTAATTGGTCACAGAATCTATTAAATTTAAAGTGAAGATCCTGTTGGGACTGATATATATCACGTTTTGCTTAGATATGGTTGGCTTCTTACATATTTTGTATTATATGTATACGTTAAAGTACAAACTATGGCACAATGATGTTGAAATTACTCGTTTTCTTGCATAAAATATGTGGCCCACTTGAGATAAAACTGCTCCATATTTGGCCCCCGAAATAAAATGAGTTTGACGCCCCTGCTTTATAGAGACAGTCATGTGTTCTCCAGGTAAATTAGATTTTTGCAGTTGGCTTCAGAGCACATATTGTTTCGGCTGAATAAAAGATTAATCATTAGAAATTATGAAGACAAATCCTCCCCCCCTCCCAACGTTTCTTTGCATAAAAAAAACCAATAATATTTACAGTTGGTATATATACTACTATACACAACCTAATATGTACAGTATGTATTTTCTAACTGTAACACAAGGCATCGGTTTAATATTTTTTTAATAGATTTTCTTAATTTAAATGAAAGTATAAAATGTCAGTTTTTTTGTTACCAGGCTACCTGTGTTTTAATAATACAGTATAAAGAGGAGTTCAATTGAGTCTGTGGGTAAAAAAAAACAGAGAAGAACCAAAATGACAAGCATAAAAAGAGACGTAACAACAGACTTGTAACATCTGTGTGGATGGAAATGAAAAATTGGACATTTCTCAGTCAGATCTGTTCTAACAGAGGGACCGAGTTTGTCAAAGTGAAGGAGGAATGTACGAGTGGGCGTGGCCTGGCTCAGACTGGTGATGATGAGTGTGTGTTTGCGAGGTGTTTTGGAAGAGGTTTTGACAACGATAAGCTCAGAGCAGCACGTGGCTCAATAATGAGACCCATGGGAGCTCTGTGAAGAAATACTCAGACTTTAGGGTTTTATTTCAGCACTGTATGTTCTTTTGACTCTGAGCGTGTGTGTTTTTTGCGGGAAGAAAAAGTATCAAGGTGGTTGTAGGTTGAAGGTTTTTGTGAATAACAACAGTTGTTTTTACCACAAATAAGTTGTTATATTAATAATAAAGGATAAAGCTTACATTTCACCATGTTTAATATTAGTTTATCCTGATTAGTGTTATGGTGTGTGCAGGTACACCCTGGGCTGAGTCTATCATAAGGATAACAAAGATTTACAATAAAAAAATGACGTTCAGTTGTGTGTGAAATATTTCTAAATAATTAACTGGTAACCATTGTTACGTAGCATATTGTACTTTACTTCTTTTAATGCAGTCGTTTTTAGGGTTTGTCATCAGCAACTGTTGAACAGAAAGATTGTTTCTTGGATTAAAATGAATCATTGAGTGAATTAAATAATTAAATACGGCAAAATTTCCCAAAGCAAATAAGGTGTTTTTCGATTCTGATTTAGCCTTGATGTTATTTAGTTATTTGTCTGCACTCACTATATCTTTCACTTTTTCACAGAGGACATGCATAAACATAAACTGTGTAGAACAGACAGAAAAGACAGCGAGAGGCAGAAATAAATGCATTAAGTGTTGAAATTACTGTGTGTGCATGTAAAGCGGAATTACAATCTGATAAAAGCAATGCCCTCAATGCTGCACCTTAAATGCCCAAATGCAAATGAGGTAGGAGGGATTATAACCAAATCCAGCACACTGATTGGTTGTAGTATTTTTAAAAGCCAATGGAAAGCCTGAATTACTTGCTCCCGCCCCATTATTAGCATATAAGGCTTAGTAGTACTACTAGTCACACTTTTTGCTTCACTAGTTAAAGCTGATATCTGGAGTTTCTGAGAAATGTCTCGATGTCCCATCCTAAACAGTGTCACTTCCTCCTACTGCCTCTGTCAATCTACCAGAAGCCACGCCTCTACTTTTCTGCACGCGCATTGCGGAACATAACAAGGTCGCCCGATCTTGTTTCCGTGCACAGTTTAGCATTCACTTTGATTGACAGTTTCAAAAACAGGAAGTCGAAGCCTATTGGCTGGTCAAAGTCGGTGCTTTCTTGCATTTGTATAGGGGTCTGAAGGACGAAGGCGGGACTTATATACATCAATGTATATGAATGACCACCAGCAGTAGATCATAGTAAAAGACGAGTGACGTATTTTTTTCACATTTCAAAAGAATGATACATAAACATAGATTTCTCAGAAATTCTGGGTAGCAGCTTTAAGTGTACTCCTGCACCATGAAACCCAAATGAGTACTAGTAGGGCTGAACAATTGTTGACATCACTGATGCTCAAATGGCTTTCCATAAATGCAGTGGTGCTCTGAGAATGGTAAAAATGTGACAGCTACTGGGAGAGTGTGAATAGTTAGTGATATAAAAAAAATCTTTTTAACTATGTTCTCATAGTAAGCATGTTACTATATGATTAGGTTGAAATGTGCAGGCAAATGGATGCATTTCACATAATTTGGCTGAGTTCGTTTACCCTTGTGTGAAGAGAGAAAAAAGGCCCCAACCATCCAGCTCATGCAAGTGTCTAAAATCCTTGCAGAAAATGCCCCATGTGCTATTTCCTGTCATGTATTTCATTTTACTTATTATATCAAGAGAGTTTTTGATTGAAAAAAATATCTGGGAAAGAACTGCTTTTTTGTAAAATGTCATGAATTAATGCAAACTAATGTCTTTTCACAATATTTGGTTTGATCTCTTACATCACCCAATTAAAAATA
Source organism: Gouania willdenowi (assembly GCF_900634775.1). NCBI lineage: Eukaryota > Metazoa > Chordata > Actinopteri > Blenniiformes > Gobiesocidae > Gouania > Gouania willdenowi. The sequence continues at coordinate 11,496,450 of NC_041047.1, forward strand.
ATGTGTAAATATCACAATCTACTAGATTAAATGGCCTAACAGCTTCTATAGAACGCTTCATAATCATACTGCACACATGAGATGGTCTTTGAACAAAGCGACCGTAATCCTTTTTTTTTTCCATGACTCAAATGAGAGAAACTGACTTCACAGTTATCACCAGCCCTCACGCTTCATTGCACAACTTCTTTTAATGTGTCGTCGGTCACAAAAGCAGACCCACTGTATATGACTTCACTGACTGGTTTATTGAGACTGAAAAAAGTCCAAGTTTAATCCTACTGTTGTTTCTGTACTTTGAAAATATTGCCACTTTGAGAATAAATCTTCCACTGAGGAGTTTACTCAAGCTCTTTAGAAAAGATATTTGCTCATTCTTAATTGTTCATTCTGCCCTTTTTTTTTTCTGTGAAATGGTGAAACGATTGAAGCGAGGCATGCTGTGGAGCGGGGGGGGACAGGCTGTGAGGAAGGGGAGGGGGTGCGAATGAGGGTTAGGGTTAAAACCTCAACTTTTATATGCTGTCTGGTTTTAATTTGGTAATAATCATCATTCACCAGTTCACAAAAGTGGCAAACCAGACAAGAGCTTGTTCAGCAGTGTGTGCTTCTTTTCTGAATTCCAAGGGCTTGGAGGCTTAATATTTGCCTCAAAATATGTCTGACTTGTTATTGATGACATTGTCTAAACTGCCTTTTTATATGCATTCATTTCTTGGCTTTTTTTTTTTTTTAAGGAAATGCACATTTTTCTGCTTGCATAAATGCGCTTGTGCAAAGATTTATTTCGCTTATTATTATGGGCGGGGCTCCTGGAGCAGTTAAGACACGTTCATTCTATATTAAAAAATCCCCAAAAAACAATCTATGCAATGCAAACTACCTACCCAATGCTCACTATTTCTCTCTATTCACAATTCTCTCAATCCAACCTACTCACGACAGACTTCCGAGTCCACAGGTGCTAGTTTTTATATGAGGGGCGGGGCCAACAGTGGTGGTTCATGACATCAGAAGCCACCAAAATGTCACAAACCACCATATGTGATTGTAATATCTGTAGTTCAACCAATGGGGGCAGTCACTCTTAGATCTCTACAACAAAATACGCCAAACTCAGCCGTGTAGTTTCTAATGTAATTAGCTTTTTATTTATATTTTGGCTCTTTTTGCAATTAAGACACATTTAAGCAACACAACAGTAAATGCTACAACTTTATGCCGCAATGCTCACCCTGTTCAAGATTGTAATACTGATGTAAGGATAAAGATAATGGAATGTGGGGAAAAGTAACAATCACAGTTAGTGAATGCTACTGATTAATCATTGAAAATGTTTGTTAATGTTCAGTTTTTAACTTTGCATTATTTGAATAAGTACAGTTTGTTCCTCTTTTTTTCAAATTAACACAAAAATATGTATACTTGTGTTTATGTTGTCGTCTTTTTGTGTTCGTTACAGTGCCTCCAGCCATGCAAAGAACTATGGGACAATAGGAAAGTGTTGTCTCCAAAGTCCTGTGAGGTAAGATGTGCATGTGTCTGTGTATCATCATGTGTAAGGGTGTGTCTACAAATGGTGAGTTTGTGTTTCTGCATGTGTGTTTTTTTACAGTCTATGCAACAGCAACCTTAGTTTGTGTGTGTGTGTGTGTGTGTGTGTGTGGTGTGGCCCTAAATGATCACTTGGTGAGCCAAAGCTTTTTTTCAGCTTTTCAACACAATAACTGAAGCATGTTACGGGCTGGATGAATGACTGGCTGCTAGGAGCACGGTGTAATTTGGATTATTGTTGAAAGCTTTGCTCACATTTAGTTGGTTTCCAGCCAAGCACGCAGACACAGCAATGCTCATATACAAAAACCCTTGTTTCAAGGCATCTCTCCTGTCTTCCAGAAACAGACTGAGTGTGTGACGAGCAGAGAGTTTCTAGTTTCTCTGACGTGGTCCCGTCAGGGCGATTGCCCCCACCTCAGCGGGCACAGGATCGCTGCAGCCTGTGTGGAAAGCTGCTCATCAGACCAACATTGTCCATCCTCAAGAAAGTGCTGCTCCAATGGCTGTGGGCACACATGTCAAGCACCAGCCAGCTTATATAAAGGTGATGACAATGCATACACTATTGATTAGCAATCAAAGTAAAGAAGAGCTAATTTTATGTCTGACCAGCTGTAGTACAGGATTTTTTTTCTTCTTTTTTAATTCAGCAATTATGAACATAGTTTCTATTATCTATGTATGTTTTTATTTATTTATTTTTTACAAAACTTTTTTTCTAGGAGACAATAGGTTTAACAGATTTATGATTGTTTTAAAATGAATTGCCAAAGAGCCATTTCTCTATCATTCATCCTGGTGAAGCACACTTTAACTTGCAAAAATTGCCAAACACTGTACTCCCAGCAAGTTATTTTTGAATAATATGTTAAGTTTTCATTTATTGAGACAACAGTTTTTCAGGAAATGTACTATCATCTCCTGACATGCTTCGACTGTCAACTGCCAGTCTTCTTCAGAGGCGTCTGCTGATCGCTTTGTTTCCTTGACTTAATAAATCATGGAAGTTGTTGTTTGTTCTTGTTGTTTGTTTATTAAGAAAAAAAAAGACAAAAATAACTTGCTGAAATTAGCAGATGCCTCTGAAGAGGACTGGCAGTTGACAGTCGAAACATGTCAGGAGACCAAAGTAGATTTCTCCAGATATACTTTTTAAGTTTTTGGTTGAAATTGTTTTCATGTCCCACGTTTTTTAACATATATAATAGTAAAGTTAATTGTTTACTTACTGCTGAATGAGACATGAGACAAGTTTCTACACAATACAAGCGATGAGCAGAGCTCCTCTTCTGCAGCAGCTGTGCGCATGCGTGTGAGTGAGGCGTAGCACAGAGGGGAGGGGCGAGGGGAGTAAAGGCGGAGCCATCGGGGAGGCTACATTAAAAATCATGCTAGCTTTTGAAATCGCCTACCGTACCTTTAACATATTATATAACACTACTACATTCAAAGGTCAAAGTTCTTTACAGCGCAAACACAATAAGGATACGCAGGTCTTAATGCACAAGTCAGTTTAGTTTTTTTGTATGGAAATCAGATTTTTTCTGTGTCCTGTTCATATTACACATTAAATTTGACTTATTTGAACTGAATGTGACCATGAAGTAATCCTAGAATGACTCTCTTTTCCACGCTGCCTCCTCCTGGAATGCAGAATTTTGACGTTTATTCACATTTCAATGATGTAAAGGTCGGATAAATGTGACCTGGCCGTTCAGACAGTAATCACATTGTGAAATAACAGATGCGTATCGGATTTAGGGCCACATATGAAAGTGGTCTTGGTCGGATTTGAAACAGATCGTATACAGGACGTGTATTAGCAAAAATTGAAAAATCAGTTTTTGGCCACATTTGCCTGTAGTCTGAATGTAACGTAACAGACAAGAAACACTGCACACATTACACCTTTTAAAATGGATGTTTAGGTTAATCAGTTAATGTCAAACACATTTTTCTTGGCTGTTGAAGGATCGCTAAGAAAACACACACATGCAGAGCACACTCAAAGGCTGGGAGAGTTTGTGAACATTGTCAAGAAAGACCTGACCATGTGTAAACAAAAGCATCACAGTCTTCTCCATCAACTAGTAAATCAGTTCCAATATTTATTATTTATGTGCAAGCAAAGTTAAATGAATACATTATATAGGAAATATTATATTATAACTTGTTAAATTGGGTTTTGCAGTGTTGCAGTGTTGGACTAACAGTTGTCCAATGACCATGTGGCCTCTGTGAGAACATTAGTTGACACCCTTCGCTGAATGTTGTGTACAACATATTGTCAAACACCATTTGTCTCTTTATTAACAGTTTTATTGAGAGCATGTTTGCTTCTTGCAGGTGTTCCTCTGAAGCCCCGCAGAGAGATGAGCTTCATGGAGGACTCGCAGGGCCGCGTGAGGGTCATGTGGGTGTCAAAATTTATGTCAGTGTGGAGCCAGTCGTTTACAATGCTTCAGTCTCGTTGGAATGTTGGCATTCATCCCAGTGAGGATCATGCTTCCCGTGGGCTACCGTTATCAATGGTAACTAAATATCTACTAGAATGATAATAAAATTATAATAAAGTCCCAGATGTAGGCGTATTTTGGGGGTAATTTTGTGCATACGTACGCAGGTGTGCAAAGAAGTCAATGACAAGACAATTATTTGAATACATTTAAAGGAGACATATCATGCCTTTAAATCCTTCCTTTTTACATATAAATCATACAGTTGTGGTCTATATAAAGCAGAACTGCAATGCTTGGGTCTGAATTCCTCATTATTATAGCTCCACAGGCCCCTTTTCTACCCCTTTTCTGATGTGCTTCTGAGAGCAACTCGTTTTGGTGCGGTCTCTTTAAATGCAAATGAGACACTCCATACTCCGCCCCCTCTCCAGGTTGCAGAGGTGACACTCGGTTCAACTCCACCCTGTTCGGCCATTTTTGTAGTTTGATAGAAGAGATACGATTATGTAGCGTCGCAGAAACTTTTTATTCACACGTTATTTACAAAATGTCCACAACAGAAGACTTGTCCATCCAGCCTTACATGTTCGAGCCAGAGTGGGACCCGGCGGAGCGAGATGAAAATGATGATGAACCTGCAGAACAACGTCTTCATATGGATGTTAACAAGTGAGCTAACACAAGCGTCGAGCTAACGCTAGCGCCAAGCTAACGTCACGAAATGCATTTTAATACAGTCTTTTCGGAGACAAAAACGGCAAAATTAAATGACTAATGAAAACTTTAGACTTAAATTAAACCACGTAGGCCATATCATCAAGGATCTAAAACGAGCACACAGCGCTAACATATGAAGACGGTGGCAACTGCTAATGCTAAAAACAATGACAGGGACGTCTTATCATCACACTTTTTAGCGTTATTTACAGCTTACCGAAGTGCTCTGTTCGTCGTCTCCAAAGATAGCAGGAATTTGGTTGCTGAAGTAGTCATCCTTGAAGTGCTGCGCGCACACAAAAATGACCTCACCCACAGATGTGCCACATTTCCGTGAAAAATAAAACTCAACCAGGCACTTTGAAAAGGTTCTGATGCTGGGAGACGTTGTAATGAAGCGTGTGGGTTACGACATCCAACAACCGAACATTTTGACTTATCTTCTCGTAACTTCGGCATCCTTGAGCTTGGACTACAAAATAAAAGCGAGAAATAAAAATGGCGGATTGCTAGAAGTGTTGGGCCTGGAGTCAATGTCCCAATTTGGCAGTTCCGCTGCAAATACTGTGACGTTATTGTTCAAAAGACGTAATAGAGAATAGAAAAATCTTAACAGATTGAAAAATATGACCAAAATAGAATATAAAGATATCAACGGAGCACCTGAAGAGACTAATTTAAACTTTTTTGTACTTCTTAACACTCTAAATATACAACAAAATGCATTTAAGGGCTAAAAAAGTGGATTTAGCATGATATGTCCCCTTTAAAGGAAATTTGTTTCAGATTGAGAACTTTAGTTGTTTTTTTCTTCTATCTTTTACAATATTTTGGAATGTTTCAGGAGCAAATTGTCACAAAGAGGAATAAACACAATAAGTACATGCGGTTGTTGGTAAACCCTGTTGAACATCATTAAAAAGCATTTTTTTGATTTGTAGAGTTTTGATTCTCTCTCTTTTTTTTTTTAACAATGAAGCAACACCACCAATTTTGTGACATATTTTTACCTCATAACTCTCAATTTGCCTGGAATGATGAAACATCTCAGTTATGAAGATGGATGTTAGTCCATGTTTCCACCTCATCAGTCTGCTGCTTTGCTGCCAAAATCTTCCCCCACCCTGTAATTCTGCCAGAGTAAACTATACGACCGTGTGTGTGTGTGTGTGTGCGTGCATGTGTGCTAGTGAGTAAGTGGGAGAGAGAGAGCGAGAGGGGGCGCAGTCAGATCTTCTACTGTCTGACTCCGAAAAATTGAGTACGGTACTTATTATGAACCTAATGTATATGAATGGTAGCTTTTATGTGTGTTTTTGTCTGCTGATGGGTTGATTTTTGACAATAACCACATTTGCACCATCAGAGCAACAGATCATTTTTAACTCCTTCTCACCCATTGTTCCATATTTCTCATCTAAGAAACGGAGCGCCGCCCCTCCTGCTGGCTGCTCCACAGTTCTCCCGTTCCTGTCCCCTCATGTTATATGTGATGCCTTTTCACGTATCTTGGTCAGGATGTCACTGAAACTGAATTTCCCCTCGGGAGATTAATAAAGTATAATCAATCAATCAATCAAAGTTAGCTGATTTGACATAGTTTGACCATAGTTTGGGAAAACAACTTGACCTAATTTGAAATTTTTGTCAAATAAATATATCACAATCAATTTATGAGACACATCAAGTCAGTACCCTAAAAAGAAAAACATGACTTCTTAATTGAAATTACATGCTATAACTTTAAATGTCTGGCATAAGTGATAAAGTCATCTTCATCTGTGATGGGCATTATAAGTAGATGCAGCTGAAATGTAAATATTTAGGGATGGGTGTGGTCAGATCTAGCCTTTGTTTGTTAACAGTTGAGGAAATTATGTGGATGTGTTGAAATTTGGGTGTCAAATAAACAAAACACATGACGCATCTTAAGCTTCTCCACCCTCTCAACTCTAATTCTCTTGTATTTAATCCCTAGTTAATTACCAGTATTTTGTATTAATTATGTATGTTTTCTTTTCTTTTTTTTCAATGTTTTAGTGTTTCTTCTTTTCATTTGAAATATTTCCGGAGCATCTGCAAAAAAAAAAAAAAAAAAAGAAGCAATTTCCCCCTGGGATAAATATAGTATACTGTATCTGATTCTGATTCTGATATCCTGTCTTTTACTTTCTATGTTCACTTTTGAATCTTATATTTTTGAACAAAAAAATGTGTGGCAAAGATGAATGATGATGTGTTTATTGTATATGTCAGACTATAGTAATATATCCTGTGTGTCCATGGTTACGGTCGTACTTGCAGACTCTCTCTGAGGAGGCGGTTCTGTCAGATTTGAGGTCTCAGCGCTGGTACCAGTTCAGAGTTGCTGCCATCAACAGCCAAGGAACCAGAGGTTTCACTACACCCAGCAAACACTACATATCCAATAAAGGTAAACACTCACCATTCGCACTTTGAGTACTTCTTATTTTTGTAAACCATACTATTCTTCCACTGTGAGGAATTAATTGCCCTACTTGTTTTCTTTATGCTCTTTTTTTTTTCTTCTAACTGTTATTTGGTCTTATTTTCTGTCACTTGTTGGAGGGATAAAACATATTACTGAGGTGAAGTCAGAAACTTCCCACCCTGCCTTTCTCTGTTTACTTTTTCTCACTTGACAGATAAGGTAACCCAAGAGCATTACTGTCAGGCAATCCATAAAAGACAGATAGGAAACAGAATGTACACGCAAATGCAATATCTCCAAAAACTCCCAGCTCTCATGAATCCAGCTGGTTCATTGCCACGCTGGAAAAACCTCAGCTGTTGGTAAGAAAGACGTAAAATTGTCCAATGTATATAGATACTCAAACACATACACAACGTTTTGTGTGACCGTCTTTATTAGCTACAGTATATCAATTATTAGGTTACATTTTTAACTTACTTGAAAATTCTTTAAAAAGACTAACTAGATTTATTGAAATGAAGACAAAAAAACTTACTGATTGATAATGCTGACTGACAGGGAGAGAGGAGAGATGATAAACAATTTCCAAACACCTCTTTAAATAGTGAGGGAAGGTAATTAGGAAGTGAGGAACACCTGAGTGAAAACAGGAGGGTGCCTAATCACCCTCACAAAGCATGGATATTGACATGACAGGAAACCATAAAGATAAACCTAAGAGCTTGAAACTATCAGGACATATTATGAACCAGAAGACTAATAAAACATGACTTACAAAAGCAAATAGCACTCAACTGAAAAGAAACACAAAAAAGAAATGACTTGAGCCAGCAACCTATGACTAATAACACCAAAATTAACTCAATGCAGCACATGCAACACATGGAAATTAATACAAAACACACCCCCCCACCCACCAAATCGTGACACTCGGGCTTCCATGTTTTCTACTAAATCATGATCAATAGGGCACGATTGAAACACAAAGGCAGCTGCGATGAAGTTTTTCTGCTTAGCAGACTGAGGTCATACTAGTGTTATGACAGAATTGGCTAGCAGTATAAATACTCCGACACATGATTGGCCACAGCTTGTCTCGCTGTGAATAATGACCACAGGTTGGAGCGAACTCCGGAAAAAAAGTTCTTTATCAGCTGACCTCAGAAGGTGTCTTTGATTCCAAAACAACCAATGATAGACGTCTCTGTACCTTAAACATAATTTGATAAACGTCTTAGACTGTGAGATGGTAGCTTGAACTTTCTCTGGCAGCTTCTGAAAGTCCGTCTAGGCTTATATACCGTAGGTGCCATTTGGCTTACCCCTTCTTTTCAAATTCAATCATCGATAAACAAAAAAGCCAAAAACCTTAAACTGTTTATTCTTGTGAACAGCATAGTCTCCTTTTTGGGAATACACAGACATGGCTAGAAAATACTGTCCACGCAAAACATTTGATGTATTTGAGAAATAACAATAACTCCCTGGATTTTAACCTCATCAAGTCTTTTCCTCTCATATGCCCCTGAAAACATAGCTACACATCAAATTAAAGATGTTAGGGTTATTAAAAGGAGGTTTGCTTGCCAATTTTTGGAGAAGAAAATTGATCTTGTGTGAGGCATAAAAATAAAACACCCATTGAATATATTTTAACAATGAGTTTAGGATACAGTATGATAGACGATAATAGCTACAATACAATATTTATGGAAAAGAAAAAAGCCAAAAACAAATTTAGAGTTGTAAAAATAACTAAGGTTTTGTTTGACTTCAACTCTGGACATACTTACACACTGACTCTGGGTATGAACTTTTCAACTCAATAGGAAAAAAACCCAAAACAAACTAACCATAAAAATCTGATTTATAGTAGATCATTGTTTTGTTTTTATACTCAGCTATTGACGATACATCTTGTCATGATTTAATATTGCAATATCTTCTTGTCCCACCTTTAAATTTGTATTAACACTCATTGAAAGTTTTACTTGTGTTTAACCAAAATGTTAAACAGTGTGTCTACTAGGGGTGTCCCGATCTGATGTTGATATCTGATACTGGTCTGATATCAGCACAAAGACGAGTATCAGCCTGCATCTACAATCTACATTATAATATCTAATGTTTTTAATGAATTTATTGAGGTTATTTTTTAGGATCATCTATTTTTTTTCTTTCATTTTATTCAATTGTAGAATATTTTTATATTTAAGGTTTAAAAAGTTTGTAACCCATTAATGATAAATGGGTCAGTTTTTCCTATACCTATATCTGTTTATTGTCTTTTATAGGAAAGCAAAAACAATGCACAACAATACAATACACACATTATTAAAAGCCAAAAAAAGGAAAATAATCTCTAACAGTAACAGCAGCAGCCCTACTAACAATCACATCTGTTCAACAGGCCAAACCAGTTCATCATTACTCTCCAGGATGTGTTAAAAATGTGTTCAGTTTGTTTTTTGAATAATAGCTTATTTTTTCAAGAGCCAGAAAGAGTCATTCCTTTAAGCCACTGAGAGACACCACAGGTTGTCGGTTTGTTTTTCTTTAATTTACTGTTACTGATTATTGTTCTCTGTTTGAGTTTTATCACTTGATCAAGCCTTTTCCACACTACAAAATAAGTCATAAAAGTATGTATGAGTCGGTTGATATTATATGAGATCAGTATCTGCCGATACTCAAGGCTATAATACTGGTATAGTATCCAAAGTGAAAAAGTGATTTTAGGATGCCTCTATAGGGTCTAGGAATGAGCGAGTGCTAATCTGTGAACAAATGACGTGCAGCTCTGTGCTCTCCCTCCGCTTGGTGTCTCCAAGGAGGCGGGGCTTCCTTGGTGACACCCTTCCAAAGACTGACAAAGATCTTTATTTTAAGTGAGATGAACACTCCGGGTCACTTTACATCTTTGACTTGTAGCAAAGATTTCTCCTCTTATCGTGCTGAGATTTTGCAGTATGTTGAATGACGTATTTGATGGTCAGAGGGGTACGCTGATTGGTGATGCAGAGCCGTAGGTTGCCGACCCCTGGTCTAGTCTGTTGATGTAAGCCAGGGGTGTCAAACTCATTTTAATTTGGCGGCCAAATACGGAGCAGTTTGATCTCAAGTGGGCCACAGTTTTTATGCTAGAAAACGAGTAATTTCAACATTATTGTGCCATAGTTTGTACTTCTACATATACATAAAATACAAAATATGTAAGAACCAGACAAAATCCAAGCATTAAGTGATAGATGTGAGTCCCAACAGGAGCTTCACTTTAAATTTCCTTGATTTTGTTTAGCAATTTCTATTTAATTTAGGGAAATATTGAAGGATTTTGTAAGTGTCACGGCAAATTTGCGGTTGACCTCATTTGGAGACATGATTTATTGCTCTGGTTGAGTGATGGAGTCCAGGCGAGGCATTGATGATTTTATAATAAAAGGTTTATTATAAAACTAAATAAAAAAGAGTACAAAGATGGACAAAATTAGTGACCGCCCGGGTGGACGTCCGATGATCGAGTGGCCCACAGTTCTAACTCATCACATATATTCCATCTCAGTCCCCCTCCCTCCTCCCCCCAGGAGATAAAGAGGACAGAGGAGGTGAAAGAAGAGAGTGAAAAGAGACAGTTTTTTCTTTAGGTCAAAACAACCAGTTCTCTGGTATCTCCTGATTGTCGTGAGTGTTGGAGGTGTGTGCGTGTATGGTGTTTGTGTGTATGAATGGATGTGTATTGGGTGTGTATGTGTGACTGTGAGTGTATGTAGGCATGTGACTGTGTGATGCCTCCGTGTCTGAGGGATGAGATGTGTTTTGGGAAGCTGACCTCGAGAAGAGAGCAGAAAACATGAGACGGCAGAAATGAAAAGTCTCAACTTAAAGCCTTAAAAAGAATAAGGTCTATGAGTAAATATGTTAATAAACATAACTAACAATTTTGCCCTGACATAAGAATTGTGAGTTTTTTCAACTGTTTAACATTAAGAATGATATAAGCACTAGGAAAACTGTAAGCCCCTGCAAATATTGTTGAGTTTCATTTACACAATGATTAATGTTTTCTCTGTCTTTTTTACTTTCTCCTGCGGGCCAAATTGGATCCTCCAAAGGGCAGAATTTGGCTCCTGGGCCATGAGTTTGACACATAAGCAATTTCATGAAAAATTAACATGATAAATGTACCAGCCAAATACATCATTTTCATCGTAGAGAACTTATCTTTGGCTGTGATGTGACTCAAACAAAACAAACCAAAAACGTATACAAAGCATATAAATTACTTGGAAAACAATAAAACTTACAAATGATTAATATTGTCTTTAAGCATGCTAATTCTAATAAAAGCAGTGGAATATTGAGTGTGTTCAGGTTTAGGATCGAGGCCCAGGTCTGGGGTTAAAGGTTAAAGACACACTTAAACATACCAAATACCATCTGATCACAACCAGAGTCTGGTGTTTCCACTTCATTAGCCTGATTAGTCAGGGCCTGCTGGTCAGGGGTCACAAATCAGGACGCTAGCAGATGCCGAGAGATGCTTGTAGGTCTTCCACTGTGACCTGATGCTAACCAGAGTTTGAAAAGTCTTTTTTCCCACACATTGGAGCATTAGGATTGCACAAATACCAGCAGTGATTGAAAGGAAATGTCTTGAGGAGAAGAATTTCAGAGATTTCACAAGTTCTGAAGATGCGTGCACAAATACACACGCACACACATGTTAGAATTTGGTGATCACTGCTGGCACCTGAGGTGTATCTTTAAAAAACTCTCCCCTCATACACATGCATGCACGCAGAAACACAACATGTTGCCCTGGCTTTGATCTGTTCATCTGGGTCATGCGAGTGCAGCCCGGGGTCTGTGGGGTCCTGCCACAGGGGATGTAGTTCTAATCAGATACATTTTGTAGTTTAAATCAAACACAGCATCAGGGTTTTGAGGTTCTAATGAGATACAGAGTCAGTGTTGAAAGACCGGCAACCTCAAGATTTCATTTTGGAGACAAACATGGAGCCGTGGTGGTTGCTTTTGGTCTGTTTAGTGGTTGCTACTGGAAAGAGCTTCAGGCTTCTCCAGTGTCACTCACCTTTGAAGCTGCAAATCCAATTGGCTTTGTAAACTTAAGTAAGACGGAAAGGAAATTAATGTTGTTCCCTCCTACCCTACCACCCCCCACCCCGAAGTTCCCTTAACAACAGCACTTTAAATATTAAACTAATATACGATTTAATCTGAGATCTTTATTGCAACATGAAGGAATAATGACTCTTCAGTGGAGATAGTGTTCTTCAGTTCTGCTTTTCCGCTCGCACCGCCCACTGGAGCGTAAACTGGCTGTCGTATTTAAACAATCAGGATCCTAATGTTACCACAAGGACCAAGTGGACAGAAAAAGAACAGAAATACCTCCGGAGAACATTCAAACATGTACTAACCCAGGTGGACGATCATGGAATCGACAAACAATCTGTGAAAGGGAAAGGTTAACACAACAACCATTGGGACAACGTTGCCATTTCCTGTGTTACAAAATTGTTGGGAAGCTCAGGAGGATTTTCAGAACGTACTTAAAACATTGGAACGCATTTAGATAGAAACCAGATCTTGGCTGGAGAAGACCATTGGCTTTGGAACAGGGTGAAAAAAGTCGCATTGGTTCACCTGGAATTATCCTTTCTGGCCAAAGGAGTAAGAAAAACACTGCAGTGAGCCAGAGGACAAGCACACGAGTAGTGACCAACAAAAAAAGATGTGGTCAGGAATGTCCTTTGATGTATGTAGTAGTGCTAGTTTGGACTTTGCAGCAAGTGGCAAAACATTGATTCGACCTTGAACCACTCCGTAGATCTGAGGGCCACAATTATCAACATTCATGTTATCGTTTCGCGCGGCTCTGGCTGTCTGCTGGGCGGGGGGTCTTGGCTCCTCTGCGGGATCTCGGGCAGGGGGCTCTCTGGGCCCTTCCTCAGGGGGGTTGGTTGCTTGGGTGTGGGTGGGTGGGGGGGGCTGGAAGCTGGCGGGGGGGCCTTGGGTTGGGGGGTTGGGGTCGGGTGGGGGGATGCGCTGGGTGCTCGGCTGCTTGGGGCTTCCTCGGATGTGTGTGTGGGGGGGCGGTGGCTGCCTCTCAGCTGGGATCTTGGGGGCAATCTGGGGGTTACTCGGCCGCGGGGGGGTTGCCTGGGGCTCCCTGGCCCCCGCCTCTTTCTGCTGGCCTGGCTGCATCTGCGGGCCCAGGGCAGTTTCCTGGGTTTGCAGTAGCGTTTTTTTTTTTTTTTTTTATTTGCACATATACTGGTATACGATGCACTGGCACGCCTTGGGATGTGGGATAAAACTCATACTGGGCTTAACTTTAGGACACGTTAATCCCAAATACCTGCTTTAGGGACTACCATTCATTCATTCCCCCTGTTCACAGCCACCACCATTATAGCTATGCATCACACTTGTCACCATACTGGCTGGATTACACAACATAATAAGCACATATATTCTACAACCTCACATCTCTCCCTCACTGCAAAACAGTCTATTCTTCCCCACCTTTTCTATTTCCTGCCTTGAGTCTCTCCTCCCTGCTCCCTTTCCCCTCCCCTTCCCCCTCCCCCTCCACTTAGGTGTAACACTGCTCTCCCTTTTTATATCCTCCCTATAAAAAAAGATTTCTTACCCTTCCTTAGGGAGGGCTGGTGATGGTCACAATTAGGCAATAAAATAAATCAATGTATTTTATTGCAATAACAAAATATGCATTGCTGTCTCATAATGATTGCACTTCCTGTGGTGTTGACCTTTGACAGCATGTGCATACAAGTTTAAAAAAAAAAAAAAAAAGAATTCATGTCATAATTTAGAATAATGACCAATCTGAGCATTATTACAGGAAATAACAAAGGGTTTAGGCTTTGTGTGTTTTTGGAGTGATTTAGTATATTTTTCTGTTATTTTTTGTTAATTTTAAAGTTTTTTTTGGAGTCATTTCTATATTTTTCTGACATTTTTGAAGTAATTTTGTGTGTTTTTGTGTAATTTGGTGTGTTTTTAAGTAATTTTGTATATTTTTGGAGTCATTTTTGTGTATTTTAGTTATTGTTTGGCACATTTATGTTGGGTGTTGCCAATTGCCCATGACTGCTGCAGAGTCACAAGCACACACATCTGTTCCAAGCACAAATCAACTGTCTTATGTTTCCTAATGTCTTATGTATTATTTCCTCATGTCAAACTCAAGAGATGATAAGGATTAACAAAACTAGTGAAAACAAGCTCCAGTTCCCTTAATTAATAGTGCCCTCAGCCCTTTGTTCAAAGAGGACCCACTATCTATCCATATTTCACCCCCGTCCTTTAATCTATTTACAATCTGAACCACTTGACCCCTGATGATTAACCCTTTACTTGTGAAATAAATGAAAGAAAGCTTTCTCATGATATTTTCTATCATATTTGCATAATCAATGTTTTTGCTGTTTGCAGACCCTTCTCCTCCAGAGCAGCCATTTAACCTCCGAGTCAGCAACCAGACTTTAGACATCACGGGTTCGAAGCCGAGCACCCACTTTACAGAAAGGTAAACAGATATTTCACCAGGTTTAGAATGATTCAACACATTTCTGCAACTGTACTTAACACTCTTCGACAGCTTCCATCCACCTATCTGTAATATTAAAAAAAATCTTTTTTTGCTTCATATTTCATGACTTTTCCTAATTAGATGGGTACAACTGATTACCGTAAGCATAAAATGATCATAAGGATATTTTTCAATGTGCCGAACACATATTGCACACATTGGGGTCACTTTTGCCCCAGCTGTGTACAAGGTGTCACATCCCCATTGATCTGATGGTGGCGCTGCAGGGAAGGTCATATCATCACCACGACCAATAAGCTTCATACTCTTGTGGTCATTAAAGGTCCCATCTCATGCTATTTTTCACCCATCTCCATTTGTTCTAAGAACTCCAAAAACATAATATTTGAGGTTTATTTTCCCAAACTCGCCTGTTTTCCAGAGTTTTAGCCTCTGAAAAGTCACTTTCTGAGCAACTCTACACAAACAGGCTGATTTGCGTCCCACTTATGCATATTCATGAGTGGGCGTGTCTATAGACAGGACACTGACTTTTTCCTCCCTGCACGGTGACGTAGGGCCAGAGGACGGCCCGCCCTCCTCCCACCCACTCCGTAGCAGAGCTCATGCTGCTTTATATACATGAGACAGATCGTGGGGGCGGGGCGTTCACCGGTACATACATAGACTGTAGAAAATACATACATAGCACTGCGCGAAGGACGCTGAAATGCTCGCCTTCGTGGACGTGTCTGTTTACATGTCAATCACGGCAAGCTCAGTGCAGTGTCAAATTCGTCATCAAAGTGTGAACGTGTCATCAAATTGTAGCGAGGTGTTTGGGCTCACCCTGCAGTAAGAAAGGAGCAAATCACCCTCTAACTATGGATTGATGGAATCAATGAAAAAAACACTTAAGGCATGTGTATGAAGCCCTAATAGCACTTTTATCATGTTTAAAGCACAGAAAAGTCTATTTAGCTTAACATGGGACCTTTAATGTTGTCATTAAATTTGAGAAGATTTGGATGAAAACTATTCAAGATAAACTAGTTCTAATTTTAAAATTTGGCCTGATGGTGGCGCTAAAGATCAGGTCAAGGTTTCATTATCAAGGGGTTATTTATGTATTCAACAAATTAACAAAGTGTCCGACACAAAAAGGTGGTCAATGATTTCCAATGAGCTCGTTTACGTTTGCGATGTGATTTTGTTTTGACTTTTCAACTTTTTCCTCCCAGGTCGACAGAAAGGGGAGTCACAGTGAATGCTTTAATAAACTGGGAGCCCCCCAAGGATGGAGACCTTCCTGTCCACAACTACCGGATCACATGGACATCTCGTCACATGCCCAAAGCGCACAAACACACAATACGAGCACACAGAGAAATCAACAACATGCACACACAGCTGACACACACGCGCTCGCAAGAGAAAGGGAAGAAAGAGAGCCACAGCAGAGTGACTCAGGGGGTAAGAATCATTATTTTACTTTTTCATTTAGAATAGAGTAGAATTATTACAGAAAGAGTATCGTCTGATGGGACTTAGCTATATTAAAAATGTGCAATTAGTTGGGGCACTCCCTCATGTCCTCCAACTGCAAAGAAAATGATGCAGCCTGTCCTGAAATTGTAGATTTTTATTGGTTAATTTATCAAAATGAAAACATGCACAAAGGTCGACAAGCTTGCAAGTCCACAAACTCTTGGACAAATCTAGACCTGATTTGGAATGAAACCTGAAACCCACGTCCTTTTTAAAATGTACTCCATGTGCTGTCAAAATAAGTTAACTTACTGCAACTTCCGGTCTTTTAACAATCCATTTTTTGTTTTTCGAAACAGAAAATAAAATTTAAGTTGTGTTCATCCCTTCTCGAGTCTTATAGAGAAAAACGCCTTGAATTTCAATCTAAATTTAGGGATTTTAAAAAGGAAATTCAAATAACCACTAATTTTTTTCTTTTATTTTTTAGATATTCTTCTTTGCACAAACAATCTTGAGGCCAAAACATACACTGTCAGTGACCCAAATTCACTACTGAGACGGTTTAGTAAGGCTAACAAAATAGTATACTGTAAACAAAAAATATATAAAACTAAAAAGAAGCACAGATGCTGAAAAACACATCTTATTGCTCAATGAATAAATTTAAGTCTTCATAGAATGTCTAACTTGCAGTGATGCTTGAGAGGAAAATACTCTATTTCACTCTTTACCTACTATCCTGCAAGTAGCGCTTCGAGATTACTTTTGTTGGAATTTGTGCTGTATAAATAAAGTTGAATTGAATTGAAAGTGCAAAGAAACACATAATATACTGTTTAAGTGTACAGAATGTTGTATTTCTATCATTTCGTATGTAACGATTCAAAATTAGACCATTCTAATTAGACTTTCTGCTTAATGTTGCTTTCAAAGACTGATGTTATGCAGGTTTTGCTGAGACACATCCAACCACACACATCTCTTTAGTAACAGTTTTAATCAAAAATCATGCTAAGGAGAAAGATTCCATAAATTTCCTTTGTTCTCACTACCTTTTTAGTGGCAGCATACATACTAAAAGTATAAATTAACCCTATAAAATGAGTTCATGAGTTGAAAACCTTTGTTGTTAAGAAAATATTAATTACCTTTTATGCATGTTTTACTGTACAAACCATAGAAACTCTCCTAATGAAAGAACGATGGTAGGGTTTCTACTTTATATACTGCCTTGTCATTGTTTGATAGTGGATTTTATTTATTTGTGTATTATTCCATTATACAGGAAAAAAAATGGCAATTATTTGGATTTTTACAAATGTATCTCTAACGCTTTTGGGGGAAAATAACTATTGCTTGTTTTAAGTCCCTAAAATGTCCATTGAAAGCACAGTGCAAGCATAGTGTCTAAATTAATTTTGCAAACATTTGTACAAAAATGAGACATTTTGCTGCAGTATTTTTGTTTTCTATATGCACACATGGTGAGCTTCAAGCATCAGATCTGGGCAGTCTATCAAAACTATAATTGTTGTTTTTCAGTTTGCTTTTGTTATTGATGTCACTGCTTTCCAATTTTTTTTTTTTTTTTTTTTTGCTGATGCTGCAAAGAACTACTTGAAAATGAAGATTGTGATGAGCTGATTATAGGTGTGAAAGATGATGTAATAGTTTCCAAATGCATATAAGCACACTAACCCCCATAATGACAGTAAACAACATTAGAGACATTACAGCTTTGACGCAATAGGGCGGTTTGCCCGTGCACTGGCTCTTTCTAATCTCTACATCTTTGGTTGCTGCTTCTGAAACATTAACTGCAACAAATAAAATGAGAAATAAACAGTGGATTTTGAAGCGCAAAGACGTTTTTTTTGCTCATATGGATCCACCTATCCATAAGTAGTGATGGCGATCCCAGACTGAGCCTGGTGGAGACATTTATCTGCAGCCTGCTCCTCTCATCTACTTGGCTGGGAGGTCTGGAATTTAAAATTAAAATGTGTCCTAGTCCTCACTCATACAAACAACACGGTTGATGACAAAATGTTGGCAAAAGCTTTTACCTCACAGAATAATGATGTTTAGTCTATAATCTTAAGCAAAACCTCACTATTCTCCACACGGTGGGGTTTTTTTCTTCTTGTCAGTCAAACAAATACTGTCAATCGCTGCTAACCCGTGCAGCAGGACACAAACAGCACTAGACCTGATGGTGAAGAGGGAATTCAGAGGAAGTGTTCAAATGTGGAAAATTCTTCTACTAAATCTGTTTTTAAATATACACTACATCACTGTCTTACATATAATGTCCGCTGACATAATTCACTGAAATAGAAATCCAGGCTTCTTTTGCTTTCTCTGTATGACAATATGCACACTCACACACACACATACACACGTACGTACTCATACACACAGCTGTGCATATGTTTTGTCTATTTCCAGTGTAATGGAAATACATTTACTCCGTTTTGCTCATCTGTCACCAAGAAAGTGCTTTAAACTTGCTTTTGTCTCAATCTGTTTTCGAATCGCGCGCACACACACATACACACACACACGGAGAGAGAAGGAGAAACGGGGAGCTGTTATCTTCCAAGCATCTCCTTGTTGTGACTATCTTAAATCCACACAGACAGACTGAGCTGATTGACTAAAAGCTTGTTAATGAGCTGCCAGTCAAACTGCAGGCTAATGCAGAACAGCTCTGAACTGTCAGCCACCGTGCACAGCGCAGCTTTATGACGATGATGTGGATTTTCTTGACGCTGAGGGCAGCGTGTGTGTTGTCAGTGATTTCCTCAGCGGAGATCCATTGTTTGCTTCTTCTGTTCTATTGCCGCGATGATTGAGATTAAATTAGAGCAAGTTATTGATTTTTATTTTACTACAATTTTGTTATTAATAAATTTGTTCCGTATTTAGTTATGTTTCTTAAACCGCATTCAGGAAATCTGAAAGCATTGTGGATAGCTGTCACTTTGATTTTAAAATTCTACGCTTGCTGGAGACGATCATTTTTAATCAACTAAAGACAGTGTAGGCCTCATGGATCAATAAATCAAAGATCTTAAAAAAAAATAGAAATTTTGACCTAAGTTTTGTTTTTTTAATCTCCACTGTAAACACTTCCTTTTGAAAACGTTCCCATGCATTGCATTGTGGGATGTGGAGTCCTGTAGATAGTAGCATTAAAGTGTTTTTACTCCATTCTTACCATGATTATCTGTCAAAGTCTCTTCCCAACACATTTCTGGGTTTTTTCACAGAATTAAAGTTGGATGTTTATTTTAGAGGCTGAGACAAAAATCTTTGAATCTGGTAGAAATTGAATATCTCGCGGAGTGAGGTGAAAAATGGTGTCAAGTGAATAACTGTCCTCCTTGTCTGGTGAACAAACACAAGAAATCATGACAAGAATGAATGAAAAACACTTCTATGTATCCGTCTATGGGACTCCACATCCCACAATGCAATGCATGACTCTTTTCCAACATTGTCAAATGGAGGTCCAAACAAACTTTCGAGTGACAATTTTGACCTTTTACATCTGTTTTTTGAACAAATGGTCTTTGATTTATTGATCAAAAAGGCCTACAGTACATTGTTATTTGATGTTAATCTCAAGCAGCTAATTTGTCTTATTCCCACATGCAAACGTGGCAGGTGTTCAGTCCATAAATACAATACACAATTGTTGGGTTATGTGATTATACTGTGTGTGTGAAAGTGACTTTTTCAACATGTTGGTATACAAAGGAGCCTGAGCTAGTCATAGAAATATTTTTCTATAGACACTTGTTTACACTGTAGCTCAGTCTTCTTTTATGTTGCTGATTCTAAAACCAAGCAGTCTAAAAAAACAGATCAAATAAAGAAATAATTGCTCAGTTTTTTATTGCCACACTCATCCAGTGAGTTAAATCCACACTCTTTAATGTGTTTCAGAGCCAGTGTGAGGTGTGGCTACAGGGTCTGCAGCCTGCTACCTCCTACCTGCTGTCTGTGCAGGCTGTGGCATACTGGGGTCAGAAGAGGCTAAAAAGTCCAAGAGCTCAACTGGTTTTCAACACAATCACTCATTCAGGTAAATAAATTAAATTAAAAAGCATGTTTCACACAGGACTGCGTATATAGGCCTCCCTCATATGTACAGTATATGTCACTGGGTAATGTTGTCCTGCAGAACAGGTCTTTGGCAGAAGCTCGGTTTGATCTATTAAAGAGTACTATAAGTATAGAATTTTTAATTTCCTAAACAATGCAGGGATATATTTTATTCCCCATCATTATTGCTTACACCCAACACCTAAATATGAGGTGTGATTAAAGCACACAGCTACAGTAAGACAAGGAGGCAAGCCATGCTAATTACATACCACAATATCACAAACTAGTCATTTGTCATTAATCCCCACAGATGACCTCACAATGTTCTTCATCCTTCTTTCTCTGAATTCAGATTAAATAAACGTAAAAACCCTGGAAATACAATTAACATAAATCAACATCAAATGCCAGGAGTTGGCAGGGAACATCTGAACAGGTGTCTGTTTTTATCCTGTTTCCTGTAAAGCACAGTAGAGCCCATCACAAGTTTTATCCACAAAGACAAAGAAACACCCACATTTGGTCCTGAACAGATTTAGAGGGGTTTTTTTTCCAACAGTGGAAGATAACCACTGTATTTTGTTAAACAACAACAGATCAGGGTCATAAGTCTTCAACCTCCTTACTGTGAAATAGTTTGACGTTTTTAAGTAGTAAGATCTCTTCAGACTCCAGTGATCTACAGTCCCCTCCAAAAGTATTGGAACGACAAGGTAAATTCCTTTGTTATTGTTGTATACTGAAGACATTTTGGTTTCAGATCAAAACATGAACATGAAACAAAAGTTCAGAATTCCAGCTTTTATTTCATGGTATTTACTGTACATCTAGATGTGTTAAACAACTCAGGACAGAGCACCTTTTGTTTGAACCCACCCACTTTTCAAGTGAGCAAAAGTATTGGAACAGACATTATTAAATTACCTTAAAGTGAATAACATTTAATATTTGGTGGCATAACCCTTACTTGCAATAAGTGCATCAAGCCTGCGACCCATTGATTTCACCAGACTTGCATTCTTCATTTGAAATGGCCTTTACTTCAGCCTTTTTCAGTTCTTGTTTGTTTCTGTGTGTTTCTCCCTTCAGTCTTCTCTTCAGGAGGTAAAATGCTGTATTGGGTTAAGGTCTGGTGATTGACTTGGCCAGTCTAAGACCTTCCACTTTTTCCCCCTGATGAAGTCCTTTGTTGTGTTGGCAGTGTGTTTCGGGTCATTTTCTTGTTGCATGATGAAGCTTTTCCCGATTAGTTAAGATGCATTTTTCTGTAAATTGCCAGACAAGATGGTTTTGTAGAATGGTTTCCAGAAGCAGCCATGCAAGCCCTAGGCATGACATTACCTCCACCATGCTTCACAGATGAGCTTGTGTGTTTTGGATCACAAGAAGATCTTTTTTTTCTCCATACTTTGCCCTTTCCATCACTTTGGTAGAGGTTAATCTTGGTCTCATCAGTCCATAAAACTATGTTCCAAAACTTTTGCGGCTCATCTCTGTACTTCTTTGCAAAATCTAATCTGGCCTTCCGATTTTTTTTGCTGATAAGTGGTTTGCATCTTGTGGTATGGCCTCTATATTTCTTCTCTTGAAGTTTTCTTCAAACAAAACAGTGGATTGTGATACCTTCACCCCTGCCCTGTGGAGGTTGGCAGTGATGTCACCGACTGTTGTCTTTGGATGTTTCTTCACAGCTCTCACAATGTTTCTGTCATCAACTGCGGTTTATACCCTTGGTCGATCTGTTTTATGTCTGTTGCTCAGTAAACCAGTAGTTTCTTTCTTTTTCGGGACTTTCCAAATTGTTGTATTGGTTATGCCCAATGTTTGGGCAATAGCTCTGATCGATTTTCCCTCTTCTCTCAGCTTCAAAATGGTTTGCTCTCTGGTCTTCATGTTTGCTTAACAGCAAATGCAGTTTGCAGCCAAAAACCAGAACCATTTAATGTTTAAGCAATCAATCTTAAAGGCAACACTTGAGCAACTAGAAACACCCATCAGTCACATGTTCCAATACTTTTGCTCACTTGAAAAGTGGGTGGGTTCAAACAAAAGGTGCTCTGTCTTGAGTTGTTTTACACATCAAGATGTAAATACCATGAAATAAAAGATGGAATTCGGAACTTTTGTCACATATTTATGCTTTGATCTGAAACCAAAATGTCTTAAGTATACAACAATAACAAAGAAATTGACCTTACCATTTCAATCCTTTTGGAGGTGACCGTATATATGTGCTGTTTGTTTAGCAGACTTTTCCACCAGAATAATTTAAAAATGCTTCCTTTGCACATGTTATTCACAAGAATCAGTTGTCTTTGTGCAGCACTGATTTATTTGGCGAATCCAGCATCTACGATTTACAACTGGGTTATATTATATAAATACTGAGCGCAGCAGAAAGCAGCGATGCTAATGGTCGCTCCAAGCAAAGGAGCTATTTAGAGGTGACCCAACGGTCAGTTTAGCTCAGGTTTATAGCCGGCTACAGCTCCATTACCCAATCTCATACAAACTCCTTTGTGCAGAACATATCACTGTTTATAATTTATGATTCACTTGTGATATGGTCCATGTATTTGCCTTCTTCACGGAGCCATTAAAGCTCTATTAGGCCATGGAAAGGCGATCACTGCTTCTGTTTAATGGAAACAAAAGGGACGTTTGCACCAGGTGAAATTGAATTACAAGTTTATTATTATGTTCCTGGCACAGTCGGCTTATGAATTCCGTGTGCTGGGAAACAGGGTTTATGTACTCAATGCATTCTCACAGACTTCCCTTTTTGAGTAAATTATGTTTAGATAAGAGAGAGAGAACTAAAGGATGTCCATTAGTGTAATCATTGGTGGAACTTACATCACATATATTTCCAACATTTTTTGAACCCTAACCCTAACCCTTTGAACTAGATTTATATTTGAGAAAGTTTAAGTGTAGGATACAGTTATTTGATATTTATTGTGTGATATTTTTTTTTACAATTACTACACATTTCAGGTGACCCTGCATGGGGTCCCGACCCCAAGGTTGGAAAACCTTGTATTAAAGTAAATAGTTCTGCTCTACCTCAACTTTACCTGAAAAGCCAAATGTACAAGGACAGTAATGTGCTTAATCCCCAGTCTAGCATGAGATATTACCAAGTATCACCCATAATAATCTGACACGTTTGATGCCGTGCTATATTGTTTCCTCTCAAGGCGAGGACTTCTCCAACGAACTCCCCTCTTCTTCCTCCTCTTCCTCCTCACCCTCCTCTTCCTCTGACCATCCTTCCGCATCCTCTCTGCCTCCCACTGACCCGCGGCTGAAACTCGTTAACGTTGGAAACCTGAGGCTTGAGGTCGCCTCCCCCCATTACCATGACAACCAGCTACAGGTGAAGACCTTCTGGAAGTGGTCTCAGCACAGTGAGTGGGATTTATTATCACACAAATGAAATGTTTTTATGTGATGAACCTAAGATTTACAATTAATCAGTGTCACATTAGACAGATCATATAGATTTGACATAGATTACAAATATGACGCGTGACGACAAATCCAGTAACACATCAGCCTGACACAAACCTGGATAACACACAAAAACCTTTATTTTCTGAGGAAATGGGGATTTTTGTTTTTGTTTGTTTTTTTCCAAATATGCTGGTTGAAGTCATGAAGAAACCACTCCATGCATGAAATAATTAATCATTCAATGACATGCTGGCTGAATACAATGAAAGAAAATTAATCCCAAAATGCAATGCGCAAAACTTTCCTGCAGTTCAAGTGACATGACCATTTGTCAACAAACCAAATGTTTATTTTTATATATACCAAAACAAACTTTCAAGCAGCAATTTCAACCTTTTACATTAGTTTCTGAGTATTTTGGCATTGGCTGAAAATGGTAGTTTGTGACGTTTTGGTGGTTTCTTACATCATGAACCACCACTGTTGGCCCCTCTCCCCCTATAGACATGGTATATTTAGGGTAGTGCTGCCATAGTGTTTAAGGAAGCTGGCTTGTAATCAGAGGGTCACTGGTTCAAATCTCACCCGGGCCATTATTGGGGATGTTAAGCAAGTCCCTTAACCCCAATCCTGCTCCTCCCCAGGCTCCTGCAATTGGCAACAATTAGGTTGGATTGAGAGAATTGCGAATAGAGAGTTAGCATAGCATTGTTATTGTTATTTGGAGATGTTATGGTATGGACTGGATGTGTCTTAACTGCTCCAAAAGCCCCGCCCATAATCAAGGTATTATTTGAATTTCCAGTTGCACAACCTCAGGGTTTAGTTACTCTTTACCTTTAAACTGCAGTATGTAGAATCTGTGAGACTGGAATATTTCTCACATATTTGTGCGCAGTTTGATGTCAAGTGGGCCACAGATTTTTTGCAGGAAAACGAGAAATTTCAACAATATTGTGCCCTAGTTTGCACTATTATGTATACATAAAATACAAAATATGTAATGAACCGACCATATTCAAGCAATAAGTGACAGCAATCAGTCCCAACAGGATCTTCACTTTAAATTTCCTAGATTTTGCGACCATTTTCTTTGAAATTAAGGAAAATATTATGTAATAATTTGAGGAAAATCTATGAATTTTCTAGGAATTTAGAATTTTTTCAACTGTTAAAAATGACTGCAACTGTGTGATATAAGCACCGGGAAAACTGTGAGCCCCTGCAAATAATGTTGAGTTTCACTAAGTTATACAATGATTAATGTTTTTTCTATTGTTTTTACTTTCTCCTGCGGGCCGCATTGGATGCGCCAAAGGGCCGGATTTTGGCCCCCAGACCATGAGTTTGACACATGTCCTACAAGGCCAACTTTTGTCGAGCAGCCAGCAGTAAAGCATAAAACAGCTTATGGAATACTTGGTTTGTAAAAAGATCTCTGATTGGCTGAACAATACCGTCAGTGATTATTTTTTACAGCTTGAATACAGAGCCAAGAGAACACTCAGCACACTTTGAATTACAATATGCTGAAAGGCTATTATGGATTTTTGACCAAATGACACAAAGAAAAAAAAAACGTACATTTTGCAGCTTTAACAGGAGAAAACATAAGCTTTTGATTTAACATGCTTCTGTAAATAATAACCTTTCATTGCAAAACGAATTAAACAATACGGAATGTACAGTATCTTTCTGATTCATCCATCATTTCTGTTCCTAACAGCCAGACAGAGACATGTTGGCCCTTATACTCTGCGGTGGCATCCACACTCGTGCAGTGCTAATGTTTCAGGCACAGAGAGGACAACAACAGTGCAGGTACGCCTAACACGGACTCCATTACTCTGTGAAAAACGAGTAGAGGTGTTTTATGCCATTGTGATGTGTTACCAATGTGTCTATGAGATCACATTTTGTCATCCTAACTCAGATTAGCCAGAAATACTCTCATCCTCTGTGTAGTTTTGTCTCTCTGCCAGCATCTCCCTTTTTCCCTATCTTCAATCCTTATGTAAGCTTGGCTCCAGTCCAGTTCTTTTTATATAAACTAATACCTTGCAATCAGTAAATGTGAAGGTTTACGTTCGCTAAGGCCATTTTGGCTTTTGTTTCAGAGGGGAAAGTCTTATCTAAACAAGCACAAAAAGACTTGAATGTATTGGTTTTTACAGACACATGTCGTGCAGTGCTGGACTACTTGAGTTTGAACAGGTGTGCTTTGTAATCCAGTAAAACAGTAAATGTCAAAGTTTGACAGAGGAAATGAATATGTGCTAATGTTCTTCGTGGAATCCCTTCAGCAATAACTGCTATCTATTCAACGTGCTTCCAAAACTAACACAGAAAAACAAAAAACACGTAATATAACATCATGCACATGTTCTTTATTAAATGGTTTACAGTTTGAAATCACACATTGGAATGGCAGCAGAGAGGAGTTATTAAAAAAACTGATCTCAACATGATTCATGATCACTGCACTTTATTGGCAACAACGACAAGAAATGACTGGAGCAGCCGGTGTTTGATCTAAAGACGTCGTCGTCCAAGCGATAGACTCTCACACGTATGAATCATAGATACACTCAGCACATCAAAGGACTTTATGAAGCCTGCTGAGGTCACAGAACCAGATTATCTGCACCATAGATTTCTTGCCGCCTCACGCTGCCAACTGAGCTGCCAGAGTTACTTAAAACTGTGGTGTTTATTTTAACTTGGAGCTAACAAGCTAGTTATGAGACCGATGCTGACATGAACAATGGTGCTAATATGTGTATTTTAAGAGGGTTTATTATAGGTCAGTGTTAAAAAGCTGTTTGTGTTCACTTTATGTGTTATTGTCTACATAAGCACCTTTTGTTTCGCACTTTCATTTTCCTCTTTGCAGGGCACCCATCACACCATCACAGGGTTGCTGTTTGCTTGTAAGTACCAGGTTTCTGTTTCACTGAAGGATGACCCGAGTTCAGAGACGTCCGCCTGGGTCACAACCCCAACCTGCTCCTCCATCAGCGTTCGAGGACTGAAGTCTTTGCCGTGTAATACTGAGGGTAAGCGCACATAAGCACAGATGTAATAACACAGGTATCATTATGCCGGTGTCACGGTCTGAGTTTACCTTGTGCTGAGATCGATTATGAGCATGCGCACCACTGGAAAATTAAATTATGCTACTTCCGCTTCAGCTTTTTTCTACTTGCGCCGCGCTGAGATTAAAAATGTAATTTCAAAGCTAATGTTATTTGACGATTTTTGTGCCTTACCTCTGATTTTCGGTGTTTGTAACTTTTTTCTCATTTTCCACTGAACTCTTGTTTTTGATGCCTTACTACATTTTCATCCCAGTTTAAGTGTGTGCATCATATTTGCGCTATTTGTTAGGGTCTTGTGATTGCCTTGATTGCCTTATCTCAGAAAATTTTTCCCAAAGTTTTTCCATTTTTATGCCTTACCTCTGATTTCAGTTGTTTGTCACTTTTTTTTCTCATTTTCCACTTTTTAGTTCCATATTAGCGTGTTAGCACCCCCTACAGAGTGAAGAGATTTTAATGAGACAAATGTCCTGTTTTAACACACTTTTCCTAGAACGTTTCACCGACGGGGCTCAAAATTGCGGGAGATCATTTAGAGAAGTGGGACAACAAAAATTAGCCATGGATTTTTGATAACTTTTACGGTGTTTGCAGGGCGGAGCCGTGAATCTTGGCCTATTTTCTTTTCTATTTTTTTTTTTAAATGCTCCTATTTGCGCTTACGAAGTCAAATGTGCGTCAAATGTGACTCAGTTGTTAAACTCCCTGCCCTAAACCAGCTCAATGTGGAAAAACGGACATTGGCACGTTAGCGCCCCCTACAGAGTGAAGACAATTTAATATGGGGCAAACATATTTTAACACACTCCTCCTAGGGCGTTTCTCTGATGGGCTTAAAATCGCTCCAGCATTGTTCTTGGATGTGTTAGTACAACAACACAAATCATAATTATGTCTAAGTTTATATCTCAATAGCACATTTCTGTCTAAACCAATCAATAACAATGCATTGATACTTAGTATAAAATTCACCGTTATATTTTGTCTTTGTATGAACTTGAGGCAGCGCATCAAAGGCACAGCGAAGGCGGTGCAGCAAAGGTCCCACGGCAAAGGCGGTGCAGATTGCCGAAGGTGGTGCAATTTGGTGAAGTCAGGGCGGCAAAGGCAGCGCAGCAAAAGTTGCTTGGCAAAGAAGGCGCGACAAAGCGGCACGGAAAAGGCGGCGCAGGAAAAAGCGGTGTGGCGAGGGCAGCGCAACCAAGGCGGCGCGGTGCGGGCGCTGTCTTTATGCTTTAATATAGTCTTATCACTGAAAAAAATCAGATTTCTTTCATTTTATGCCTTACTATAGTCTTACCTCATTAAAAAAAAATCAGATTTTTTTTTTATTTTTATGCCTTACTATAGTCTTCTCTCAGAAAAATGCCTGTGTGTTTTTAAGTCAACGTTTTGTCCTCTGTGTCAGAGCGCCCTCATCAGGGTAGGAAGGTGATACTGCGCCCTGAGCGGCTGACTGCACACTTTCAGCAGATCAACGACACACTTCTGACAACCTTTCGCTGGAGGATGTCCCAGCATGCACTGGACCCCACAGCTGTCGAGGGTTTCCAGTTCACCTGGACTTTGCAGTCTGACGTCACAATGCTGACTGAGGGGCGAGATGACGCCCTCATCTCCCAAACACAGACCATTGCCCCGGTGAGACCAAGAATAACTGTTCATCGAATCTGGGATTCATACGGTGAAATTTACTAACCTTGATCAGATTTTTAGTAATGATATACATTTAGGGATGTTAAGTAACACTACAATAAATAATGTGTCTATTGGACAGCACAACGAATACCAAATAGTTCACACCACTTTGCACCAGTAGCATCTTCATTTATTCTATTGTTAATTTTTCCTACCATTTAAATATATCTGCCAAGGAAGGCACACTTTAATCACTTTCTTAACACCAGGGGTGAAAGTAAAGGATTACACGTTCTCATGTTACTGTAATTGAGTTGCTTTTATGGGTACTTGATACATTTCTAAATCAGTAATTTTACTTATACCTAAGTACATTTTAAAAGAAGTAAAGTTGCTTGGTTTATTTCTACACCCAACCGTTACGGAGTAAATTATTATTTTTGGTTTTAAAATGATCAACGGATATTGTGAAACTATAAAAAATGAAATGCATCACATCATAGACGACCAACCAGATTAAACGTAATGCATGTCACCAAATTCTGCATTGAGTGCTGATTATTTTCTCAGTTTTAGAATTTATAAATGTAGCTATACTTAGTGCTTGAGAATTTTTTTTTAATTGAATTCATTGGTGTTATTTTCATTATTTATTTTTTTTTTTATTGGACATTTTGACAAATGTTTTATTTTATACAGATGCCTTTGTGGAAAATAAATTAAGTTTTAACCGTGCAGGATTTAATCTCTTCATTTTTAAGTTTCTACATGAGATGTTTACTGTATGCAAAAGAACCGTGGCAAGATTTATTACCAAAAATAAACGTTGAGCTACTTTTTTTTACTTGTACTTCACTTATTCACGATTTATCGCGATTTTTTGGTTGCCGATTTTAAATTGATTTTTTTGAATGTAAAAAATCTGATTTTTTTTTAATGTTTTTGTGTATTTGTGCAATATTTCAGTGGTGGTTACAATGCTTTCAATGTGTTCAGATCACTGCTTAAACTGATACAACAGGATAAGTTATTTTCTCTTATTTTGTGCATTGTCAGTAACTCAGGGTGATTTATCCTTAATGTTCTCACTTACAGTTGTTACAAAGCCGTCATTATGTTGTCATGGTTACTTTGAGACTTCTACACAGTAGTTTCAGTGAAAAGAAACTTGTTGCACTTTATTTTATGATGGCAGTGTGTAACACTGCATTTTCTGTTTTTCAGTGAAAATGTGCAAAAACACTAATAATAAATAATAAATAGGATGTTTTGAAGCAAATAGTTTTGACTCAATTTGTCCTCTGAGTGATCAATATCTTCTGATGAACACATACAGCAACTTGATTTTTCATCTCTACGTTTAATTTTGATATTAACTGGGCAGAGTATCGTGATATTGCGATATATCGTGATATCGTATCGTGACCCTCATATCGCGAGATGTATCGTATTGCAACATCCTTGCCAATACTCACCCCTACTTGTACTCGAGTACAATGTCAATCAAGTAAGAGTACTTCTACTTCAGTAGGATCTATTATAAACTCTTTACAACTTTGGTTATAGGAAACTTGGAGCCTTTTTAAACCTAGCCCCTAGGGGGCAGTATAAAGAAAAGTACAGTACAGTATATTATATTAGTCTGTGTTCTCCTCTTTATTTTCCACAGACCCAGCGGTCAGTGACAGTTCCAAGGCTTCAGCCCGACAGTGTTTACCAGTTACACCTTCAGGTGTTGACGGCCGGGGGAAGAAATGGCGCTGCAGTCTCCAAAACTATTCATACTCCACCAATTACCGTCACACATCCATAGGTACCAGTACAGGTACTTTTCTTTTATATTGGTAATGTCGTTTTTCTTTATCTGAAAGTACAAAAAAAAACTGTGTAATAGTTTTATTCTAATATTTAAATCATGGTTTTGTCTTTTTGTTCCTCCAATTTCTTCCAGGCGATAATAACAACGCTGCCTGTTCTCCACAGTTCAACAGGACTATGAAGCAGTTTGAGTGAAGTTAGCATGAATAAAACTGTCTCAATAAAGAAAATCTTCCTTTATGAAGTGCATAGCTCTCTTAAAACATATATTCCCGACATGGATTATGTGATTTATTATTCTTTTCATCTCGTTTCAAAGCAAATGAGGATGTAAAGTTTGTTCTGATAGAGATAAACCGTTTAAGTTGCAGACGTATTTACAGTAATATGTTGAGCCACATCCACAAGCAAAACTCTTGCAATGACATTGACTTATTTTTGACTATTGGATCACATTCATCTAGTCTAATACTGTCAGGGAACTGTAAAGAGACATTATTATTGCTGTTTTGTGTCACATTAGTTTGGAATAATATGGCACTGACTTTCTGTGCAAAAATAAAATGTATAACACCCATTTATTTCCAAAGTGTAATGTGCCGCAATATGTTTGAAGCTAGTGAATGTCACTTTGTGTTGTAAGATGTTGTTTTTATTGTGATTATTAGTTACTTTTTTTCTGAAATGCGGATGAAGTTTACTGGCCGATCCCTTACAAACTTTTTTTTTTTTTTTTTCCTAACATTTTTACAGTTTGTTAAACTCTATGGTCTGTCTGTGGTGAACTTTCTTTTTTTGCCTTTCAAAAATCCATTAAATTGTTTTTGAAATTGTTGAAAGCTACTGGGATCGTGAAGCCAGTTTTGACCTTTTGTTACACATGTTTGTTTGTTTTGTCTTTTTCTTTCACTGTTTGAAATTTGATGTATTTATTTTATTTCCTGTATTAGTTTTATAATAAATATTAGAAAAGAACAATGTCTCGTGAGTCATTGATGTGGCTGATCACAGTCATAGCAGGGATAAGATGCTGTATACTGTACGTGTAGGGTTCATTAGTGCAGAAAATCATACGTTACACTTATTTATACAAGAAGTCATCTGAAAGCTAGCTCTGTTATGGACATTACAGAGACGCATCAAGAACAAAAACAAATCTAATTGCAGGCAACATAGCAATGGTTAGCATTAGCATTATACTGTAACATAGCCAGAGTGTTGTAGTCTGTCCCAGCTCGTAGAGGGCAGAAGACAAGGGAGGCATACAGTATGTTATATTAATCATTGGGAAGTTCCATTAAAATATAAAACAGCTATCACCACCTTTCACTCCCACCTCTCTCCTTCACCAGAATATGTGAATACATTTTCATATTTTTGGATTCATTAATTCAATTCACATGATTGAAAAGGAATTAAAAGTATTTTAATGATAAAACATTGTAAAATGTCCTGTGAACACGTGCTTGTGCCATGGATGTTAAATCCAGGTTCCAATCACGTTGATCAAAGGCACACTTCACTTTTCTGATGAAAGTAAAGTGTGCCTTTCATTCAGGAATCAAAGTCCAAGGGTTTAAAGGAAGACGGTGATGGTAATGGTGATTTCTTCACAGTATTCTAATTCTAATTTTTTAAAATCTGGTTTTCATGGGTTTTATGAGCTGAAAGCCCAAATTATATGTAAAAATAAACAAATAAATACTTTAAATTGTGGGCCCTGAAGCTATGAAAGTTGAACTTTTTGAATGGAATTATGGAAATTAAGCAACTTTTCCATGATATTCTAATTTTTTTTGGAAAGGGTCTGTATGTCTATGGTCTGTTCTTTCTACTCATAGTGAAGGTAACAGCTCCCTCTAGTGGACAGACACTACTGCTGAGTCTTTAAAGCCTCTATAACAGCTGATGGTGGAGCTGAGGAAGTTCTCATTGAACATCTGACATAAAGGTGAAGCTCAGAGAACCTCCAATAAAAACACATAAACATGTAGACATAGTGACAGTGGGACAGTACAACCACCGTGTGGAAACTAAGGACACGACATCCTGATAAATGAGATTATTGGATTGACTGCAACAGATTATAGCTTCCCTCCATCGATGAAGGAAAAGAAACCAATTCAACCTATTCATTATTACCGATTTCTGAGGGCTAATGACAGGTAAGCACTTATTTATTTGTATGTTTTTGTTGTAGTAGCAGAAAAATGTGGATGTTATTTTCAAAGGACTGTTATCCAGACATAGATTAGTGGTTTTGAAGTATTTACTGCATGTCTTGGTCTATTTTATATATATATATATAAAATATATATATATATATATATATATATATATATATATATATATGCTTGTTAAGTTTAATGCTGTTATACACATTTACCATTTGGCATTTTAATACAATTATCTGATGTTTAAAGTAGCAACATAAATTGGATCTTGTTTCTTATTGCATCAGTGAACAGTCTGTTGAATGTCACAACAACAACAAACCACACAGGAAGGTGAAGGGTTTGCTCTTTTAAAAATGATCACAAATTAATGACAAAATGTGAACTTTTAAATGAGAACATCAGATACAGTAGCAGGCTTTCACACAATAAACCAAAATATGTTTCTATTTAAGGAAGTATTAAAAACCTGTGTCATACTTGTGTTCGTGAAATTATGAATAACATGTTTTTAAATAGTCCAACCGCCAAGGGTTAAATGATACATGACTCAAGTCCATGACAGAAAGAACTAACAATGAATCCTCAAAGCAGCTAATGGTGGGTCCATTCAGAAGAATTTTGGATACATAAACTTTACACACGAAAGCAAACGTAGTTTGAAAATATCTTTTCTTTAGAAGAATCAGTTTGAGGTTGGAATTTCTTTGAAAAACCTCAGACCTCATTCCTGTCATATACCTGTGAGATACACAGAAAGTACACCTGAAAATGATAGAACATTAAGGATCTGCTGCCAAGAACGCAAAAAAAGTGATTTACAGTATCAAGCATCTGCAGACCTGGGTACACTGCATTCTTTGTTCGCTGTGTAATACACACTAAGCTTTCATTTAATTCCAGAGATAGTTTGGGCCTATGTGAGTATATATATTTCACAGTTTGGCAATAGCGGAAAATATTAATTACTACAGAAATACACTGGAAACTAATTGCTTGAACTTTCGTTGAAAGAAAGAACAGAATTTCACAAACACAAATATAAATGATTGAATATGGGCCAAAACTTTACAATGAAAATTACAAAAGTTGAAACATGAATCATTTATGCTAATGGGATTTGTTTTGTAGTTATTCTGGGTAATAAACAAAAACAAATTGTTTAGGTTCAATCCTTTAAGAAAATACACACAACTACAACAACAACTGTGTGGGAACGGGACATAACCCTGTTTGGGGACAGGACACAACCCCATGTGGGGCGGGTCACAACCCTGTGTGAGGACAGGACACAACCCCATGTGGGGCGGGTCACAACCCTGTGTGAGGACAGGATACAACCCCATGTGGGGCGGGTCACAACCCTGTGTGAGGACAGGATACAACCCCATGTGGGGCGGGTCACAACTCTGTGTGAGGACGGGACACAACTCTGTGTGTGGACAGTACATAACCCTGTGTCGGGACAGGACACAATCCTGTGTGGGGACAGGACATAACTCTGTGTGGGGACAGGACACAATCCTGTGTGGGGACAGGACATAACTCTGTGTGGGGACAGGACACAATCTTGTGTGGGGACAGAACATAACCCTGTGTCGGGACAGGACACAATCCTGTGTAGGGACAGGACACAATCCTGTGTGGGGACGGGACACAAGTCACAACCCTGTGTGAGGACAGGACACAACTCTGTGTGGGGCGGGTCACAATCCTGTGTGAGGACAGGACACAACTCTGTGTGGGGCGGGTCACAATCCTGTGTGGGGACAGGACACAACCCTGCTTGAGGACAGGACACAACCCGTGTGGGGACAGGTCACAACCCTGGGAATGGGACACTATCCTCCTGTGTGGGGCGGGTCACAACCCTGAGTGGGGATAGGTCACAACCCTGCTTGAGGACAGGACTCAGCCCTGTGTGGGGACAGGACATAACTCTTTATGGGGACAGGACACAATCCTGTGTGGGGACAGGACACAATCCTGTGTGGGGACAGGTCACAACCCTGCTTGAGGACAGGACACAACCCGTGTGGGGCGGGTCACAACTCTGTGTGTGGACAGGACACAACCCTGTGTGCGACTGGAGATGGACAGATTGTGAGATGTGGATTTAGACGGAGACACTGAGTATAATCCTCTGTTGTAGGGAGGAGAACGGCAGGATAATGCCATAGCAACAGAGTCTTTAGACCTTGTTTGATTACTGTGTTGTTGCTGTGCTGGTAATAGAACTGAGTGAGAACTCGTATTGATTATTGTTCTCAACTAACTGTACATAAGACACAATTTTATAGTTTATTATCAACTTTGATTAATCCATAAGTGATGTTCCTTTTACTCCCTTTATTATTTAATATTGCCCTGGAAGCATTTCTAAACAAACTACCTGCACTCTGTAGTTTTGACTGGCAGTGTTGTGGAAAATGCAGTAGTGGCAACAGAGCGATCACATGGCAGACAGCTCTAACTCAGCGAGCTATTCACATCCACATCTATTTATAGCTCCAAAGACAGCACTGAGGGAAGAAGCTGCTCACATACGTCTGACAGAAGGTCCCCAGGGTTTAACTTGTTATTTTGATGGCACATTAAAAAAAAAAAAACACACACCAGCCTTTTTATTTTGTTAAAAACCCTATATTGTATAATTCCACATAGTGCACCACAGTAATCTGTTTTTTCACAGACATTGTTTCGCTTGACATTTTTATTCTAGTTTGTTCCCGGTATCCCCCCGTCATATCACCTCACTCCTTGAGACATTTATTTCTGTCCAGATTCTGACCTTTCTGTGTAAACCTGAAAATAAACATCCACCGTTGTTTTTTCTGCTACTTTTATTTCATGAAAACACCAGAAATGTGTTGGGAAGTCAGTGTGACAGAGTTTTTGGGGGCAAACACAAGAAATTACAGTCAGAATGTTGTAAAAAACACTTCTATGCATCTGTCTACAGGACTCCACATCCCACAATGCAATGTTGGATGTGGAGTGTTAGTGTTAATTTTGTGATAGGTGTTGAATTGACAGAAACAGATCATGTCTTACAAGTTCAATCTAAATGCTAAAGTAAAATAAATGGCAGAAACATCCAATGTTTTGAAACGTGAGCCTTCATTGGTCCCGTCCCTATGAATAACCAAGAAAAAAAAAGTGTGTATTTGTGTCACATTTGATACATCGGGTCTCAATGCTCAAATATAAAAACGTAATAAATAACCTGTCTACAAATTGGTAATTCCATACATACATAAGAACCTTTTTTAGTGCTATTTTCATGCAACAATGAGATATCCACCAATGGATGGCATGGTGAAGTCTATAACATGTAACATTTCACTTATTTTTCCTCATTTTGTGGATCACAAACTTTATATTTTGCATGATGGTAGGCCTGAAAACAGTTTCTGTCCACTCAGCATTTTTCACAGTATACATGAAAAATGTGGCTTGCACAATGCTTACATCTCTGTCTGTTTCCCATGTTGGTTACCAATATAATGCAATTTAAACATTTATTTTGTTTACTTGAAAAATAATAAAATACTTTTTGTTGCTTGATGGTATGTAAAAAGTACATAATGCAATAAAATGAGAATTGACTGATTTAGAGCTACATGACCTCATATACCTGCTGTATCAAATCTGATACACTATTTTCAACACAGTTCTATTAAAACAGATTATGAAATATAACCTAATATCCCACTGCATCAACCCAGTAACTCTTCCTATTGATGTTTCAGTAAAAGATTTGCTTTCTTACCTCAATATTTTCAAAATTGGAAAAGTTCTAATCTTGTAGAGTTGCTGGAAAAGCCTCTGCTGAACTAATTACTGCCCCATGGTGAATTATCCTTTTATTGCATGCTAATAATTGTACATATCAGGGTTTTCAAGAAAAAAAAAAAAACTTGATCATGTAGAGAGTTCCAAAACTCATGTAGCAAATATGATACGTTTGGCGTTATTTAATCTTCTAGACCAAGTTGCTTTTCTTAAAATTAAAAATGCAGATAATGGGTATCTACTGTGGGTGGTTCCTGTCTTTCTGTGTGAAGTTTGCATGTGTTCTCCAACATTGCACACCTTAACTGAGCTGTCATAGGCACCAACAACCTGATAAGGATAAACAGGTGGTGGAGTTTTCTTGGATAAGTGAGTACGAAAGGTGACCTGTGTGTGTGTAAATGTACTATGGCTTGTGCTTGACTTTGGTTGTGAGCTCATGCGTTGCCTTTTCTTTGTGACTGTGTTCCCTACAGACTGGCAGCCATGCTGACCAGTTTTATGGAAGGTCTGCTCTGCTGCCTCACCTCCAAACCTGCCAACGTTGTGGTTCCTGTGGAGACCTCAGAGCTTGCAGACGGATATGAGTTTGTGGAGGTAAAACCGGGACGCGTCCTGCGGGTTCGACACATCGTTCCTGACCGACCAGTGGAAGAGGTGCCCAGTGATCAGGGTGGGATCGTCAGCTGCAAAAGAAAGATTACAGTGTATCGTAATGGACAGCTGTACATTGAGAACTTAGGGGAAAAGGCCAGTGGAGAGTTGAAGTCCTGTCAGAATGGCGAGACTGAGCCAAACAGCACCGTGGAGGTGGAACTTGCAGACAGTGTGAAGTCATCGCCACTTCTAAGCCTTCCTGAGGCCAGTTTAGAGTCAGTCTCAACTGGAAACAGTGGCCCTTCTGAAACAGGAGGAGTAGGAGACACTCCTGCTTCTGCACAGACTGAGACCCCACAACCACCCAGGAGGCGTAGGAGAAAACCCAAACGCACCGTAGTGATTGACTGTGAGAGGAAGATCTCTGCCTGCAAAGGGACGCATGCAGACGTAGTGCTGTTTTTCATCCATGGGGTGGGCGGCTCACTGGATATCTGGGGGAACCAGCTGGACTTCTTCTCACGGCAGGGCTACGAGGTGATCGCCCCAGACCTCGCAGGTCATGGAGCGAGCTCAGCACCTCAGATTGCTGCTGCATATACTTTCTATGCCTTGGCTGAGGATATGAAACTGATATTTAAGAGATACGCACGAAAGAGGAATATTCTCATTGGCCATTCTTATGGGTAAATATCTGACAAATTCACATAAACATCATATTTTCTCACCACTAGTGAAGGACTGATTTGAAAAAAAACAAAAATGTTAATGTTAGAACTCAGACTTTATAGGGTTAGGGTTTGGGATTTAAGTGTCTCCTGCCTGAACATGAACAGGTTTTTCTTGGTTGAAAACATACAGCTGCTATTTAGGACCAAAGTTGAATTACACACAAATTAGGTTTATTATAAATTAAAGACTTTTTCACTGTAATTCAGGGAAGGAAGTGACTATACCTCCTGAAAAAGTAACGGTTTGATTTCAAGTGAAGGCTTTTCTTACCTTTTCTTTGACCATGTTTTAGTTTTCTCTTTGTTATTTAATTTCCTTTTATTCTTTAGAATAATTATTTCACTATAACAACATATCTAAGCAATAAAACCTTAGAAATTTCAACTATTACCTGACTAATTTCAACCTTTATGATGTTGCCCACTAGTTTGAAAATAAGATAACACCAACTAATTGGAAGTAGGTTCAGGATGAGTTTCCTTTCAAAATAAAAGTTTATTGAGAAGAAACCTTAACTCGGGAAATTTCAGTGTACGAGTGACCTCTGAGTAAGAAAAATAGTATTTTCAACTACAACTGTTGCAGGTTTGTGCAGTTTTTTTTTAGTAGACAGAACGTTTTGTTGATTTTGGTTTGATTGCTTTTTATATTTGTATTAATTGCTGATTTTTTTTTTTTATTGTTGGCTGGATTATAGTTTTTCACTTAAAATATGCTCAATGTCTTTAGCATTGCTTTCATAATTGCAGCATTTATTGTTGCGTCATTGTTCTGTCCTGTAACCCACGCTGGTTTTTCTTGTGCAGAGTGTCGTTCTGCACTTTTTTGGCTCACGAGTTTCCAGATCAGATTCACAAGATGGTGATGATCAATGGCGGAGGTCCCACAGCTCTGGAACCAAGCATCTGCTCCATCTTTAACCTTCCCACCTGTGTGCTCCACTGCCTCTCGCCTCTGTTCGCCTGGAGCTTCCTCAAGTAAGACATGACGGCAAAGAGCATCTTATTGGAATGATCATTAGAAAATAACATTTTGGTCTTTTGAACTTTAACCAAACAAACTACAGCCTTTGTGAGAATTTTCAATATAACGAGCTGGTAATCTGTTAATTCTGCCTCATGTTATCTTGAATTTGTGTTGTTTAGTTCTGTTTTATTGGGAGCCACTTGTGACTCGGGTAAATCTCCTTTGCTCTGCCTCCTGCAGGGCTGGCTTTGCTCGGCAGGGCTCCAAGGAGAAGCAATTGCTAAAAAAAAACAATGCCTTCAACGTGTCGTCCTTTGTGTTGCGTGCCATGATGAGTGGGCAGTACTGGCCAGAGGGTGACGAGGTTTACCACGCTGAGCTCACAGTGCCTATTCTACTGGTTCATGGCATGCACGACAAGTTTGTACCTGTGGATGAGGACCAGCGCATGGCAGAGGTAGATCTCATGTTGACCATTGTTACGACTAAAACAGTGAAAATACAAATACTTGTAATAAACACAGGAAAATGCAACATTTTACAGTCCTATTAGTATTTATCTGATGTACTGTCAGACACATCCCGTTTTATCTCTGCTGAAAAGTATGGAAAGCGGTTTGAGCGTAAATTTGATATTTGCGATATCAACCATAGTTAAGGTAGTGCTCAAATTTGGTTTACTAGTGCTCAAGTACACTTTACGAGTAGTAGTAGACTTAAAGTATGTTACTAGTCAAAACTCAAAGTTTTACTAGTACAACTAGTCTAATAGTAGACGATTTTGCTTTACTAATAAGGTTAGTTTGCCAGAAAACCTTCACTAGTAGAACAAACTTTTGTTCACTAGTCGTGCAATGGTCTAAGTCCTACCTGGAGGAGCAAAGTTATTTTTTAAGCATTCGAAACTGCAAATCTGACAGAACAACAATGTCTTGTTGTCGACCGTGGCTCAGGTGGTAGAGCGGTCTTAACGAGAGGTTGGGGGTTTGATCCCAGTCTATACACACTGAACCTTAAGTTGCTCCCAGTGGTCGACTAGCGCCTTGCATGGCAGCTCAGTCCCATTGGTGTGTGAAGGTGAGTGTGAATGGGTGAATGAACTGATATTGTAAAGCGCTTTGAGACTACTTCAGTGTAGAGATAAAGCGATATATAAATCAAGAACATTTACCAATTCCATTAGTGGGGTTCCTCAGGGCTCTGTTCTTGGACCCCTTCTGTTTAGCCTCTATATGGTTACTTGAGGCCAAATTCTACAGAACTGTAAGGTTGATTATCAGAGCTACACAGACGACACACAACTATATCTGTCACTGAACCCAGATGACTATGGTTCTATTGAGGTGTTGTGTGATTGTTTAGAAAAAGTAAACTGCTGGATGAATGGAAACTTCCTTCAACTAAATCATGACAAGATGGAGGTGATTGTCTTTGGTAACAAGGAAAAGTGAGTAACTTGAGTTTTGAGCTTTAAAAGCTAAAGACCAAGTCCGAAACCTTGGTGTTCTGAATGACTCAGATCTTACATATAGCAGTCATTAAATCTATCACAACAACAGCTTCTACCACCTAAAGAACATCTCCAGAGTGAACATTTTAATGACTCAGAAAGATCAAGGGAAGCTGGACCATGCTTTTATCTCCAGCAGACTGACATTTGTAATGGTCTTCTGACAGGAATCCCCCAAAAGAGCCTGAATTTGCTTTTCCCCACCCCCCTTAAAAGAATACAATGCTTACTTGTACTACTAGGTGACACCTTTTACTGCACTAGTAAAGTGTACTCATGCACTAGTAAACAAAAATTGAGTACACGTGCTCCAAATTTGAGTAGTAATAGTAGTGCCACCTAGTGTCAAAGAGTGAAAAAGTGTAGTTCCAGTATTATTGAATTATCTGAGTGCAACTTCTTCTTATGTTTTTCTCACAATTGATAATTAAAGGCAGTTTAAAGAACCACTGGTAATATTTTTTCTATCCAGATATCTTAGCTTTTAGAACTTAAACAAACAGTGCTAATTCAGTGTAAAGTAACACAAATACAAATAAATAAATCAATGTTAACCTTACCTTACTTATGACATTCCTTTATTAAATAGAGAACTTCCTGCATCTTCTGTTTTATTCCAGATCCTCCTGATGGCGTTCCTGAAGGTCCTGGAGGACGGGAGTCACATGATCATGTTGGAGTCTCCTGATATGGTGAACACACTCCTGCACGAGTTCTTTCTCTGGGAGCCAGTCACACTTCCACCTCTAAAGAAAGAGTCCAAAGCCCGCCCAGAGACCGCCAAAGCTCAAAGCAACACCACCAAGGTTTTTTCTGAACCTGCCAAAGTCCGACCTGCCTCAGCCAGGCAGAACTCCTGATCCAGCACTCTAAAGTGATGTTTAAACTCTAGGAGACTGGAACCAATGAGACAGACTGGTTTTACTGCAGATACTGCACGACAGTCATGATGTTGAAAAAGCAACAACTTTGCATGTGATGAGACGAACAGGCTCCAGTGCTCAGATCATTACGGCCAGTCTTAGACATGCAGCTAAAGGACATTTGGATATGACCTGTGGGTTAGAGATGAACAGAAAGGAACTGTGAAAGAATCAAAAAACTGCTTATCTTCTAAATCTGATTGTTGCTCTTTTGTGACTACTTTTATATTTAATTACAATAAACTTCACCTGTTCTAAAGGTGAGACGTTCAAAATCTGTGTTAATGCATTTTCACTTGCTTCATTCTACAACAGGGTTTATTCACCTCTAGTCCTCGAGGGCCAGATTCCTGAGACCTTTAGATGTGTCCCTGCTCCTACACACCTGGATCAAATGAATGGTTCGTTATCATTGCTTCTGCAGAGCTTGATGACAACACATTGGTTTCAACCAGGTGTGTTGGAGCAGGGAGACATTTAAAAGTCTCAGGAATCCGTCCCTCGAGGACTAGAGTTGAATACCCCTGTTCTACAACCAAACAAATTATAC
Organism: Gouania willdenowi; assembly: GCF_900634775.1. Lineage (NCBI taxonomy): Eukaryota > Metazoa > Chordata > Actinopteri > Blenniiformes > Gobiesocidae > Gouania > Gouania willdenowi. The sequence continues at coordinate 11,538,078 of NC_041047.1, forward strand.
ACACACATGCAATTTAACATTGTTTTTTATTTTTAAATGAACTACTATCCACAAATTGACCTAATTATTAAGGCAGGTATTCTGTTAATTCATTCCAAATGTATGATGTTGTTTTAAGCCAGTTGAAATCCAATGTCTTTCATTTTGTTCTTAGATGACATCACATGGATGCTGAGATTCAGGGAGCAGTTTGTTTATGGTTTTTTTATTAATAAATAAAATCACTGCTTTTCAAATCAGATCACACTCTTTGCTGTATTTCTAGCTGGAACCAAAACTTTTGTTATTAGTTTCAACCCTTTAGGTTTTGTATCATCAGCACTTTTAACAAGATACAAGATAAACACTGTCTTAGGATCAGTACTCAATACGGTAGAAAGGCCATCAATCCATGCGTACAGGTTCATGGATTGTTCATTGTTTAGATATATTCCGTCAAACCTCCCTGTGACACTGACAATGATAGAAAGCTGATTATTTTCACAGAAAACCTTAGATAACAGACATAAAGTATTGTGATGCCGGTGAATCCAGCCTTGGTGTTGTTCTGTGTTGCCATGTCTGGGTTGCCACGTTGGGTGTTTCCCGTGTGTGTTTGCCGCCCTGGGTTGATGTATGTGACTGTGACGTTTCCTTTTGTTGTGTCCTCACTCTCGCGTTAGTTCGTGGCGGGCGGGAGTAGAACGAGATTTAGATAAGTGTTGGCGGGAGGAGAAGTTAGTTCATGTCTGACAGTGTGGATGGTGTGTGTAACAACACTGTGTACGATTTTCCTGCTCTATAACCAGCAATTTAAAGCGACTTCTGACAAGACTTCAGCAATCCTTATTTCACGGCTCATCCACACTACAGTATATTTATGCCCTCTACTCCTCCATGCTCATTAAGATAAGGTGGTATTTGTGGACAGTTAAAAGATAAATGTGTACAATTTTTTCCAAGAAGCTAAAAGAATGATTCAGGATATAAAACAAAAAAGCAATAAGCACAAGTTATCGTTTAGACTTTTTTCATTTATTGAAGAAGCAAAGCATTAAATGACAGGTTTTAATATCATTAAATTAGCTATAGCAGTTATATTATCATACCTTTACTATCATGCCACCATTCATATCCAGCTAGAAAAATACTTTAAAAACAATTTTAATAAGCCTAACCTATAATTTGAGAACGAGATAATCCATTTTAACTTTTAAATCAAATTTTAAGTCTCTCACTATACATTAAAACTTTTATATCAGCAACTCTTGCGTTTTCCACATCCTTTTACCTCAATATAATAACTTAACGGAAAATTTGGGAAATCAACATTAAATATCTGATCAAATTCTCGACAAATGTGAAACGAGTTGAAGCTTTACATTGTTTGTACATTCATAAGGTGGATTTAACAGCTTTAAACTCCAGTTAGTGACAGATCACTCAGGCCTCCATGCTGTCTGTCTCCTCCTGTGTAATCTGCTTTTCCTTCTCATCCTCTTCCCTTATCATCAGAGGACTGTCTGCTGCTGCCCCCTGCTGGCCATTGCTGGTAGTGCTTAGGGGCTCCTCTGCTTTGGTTTCATTCACCATCTGAACAGAGTCTCCTGCACCCACTTCTGTTGGCTTTGCCTCCCCATTAGGGACTGGGAACAGGTTCTCCAGAGCTTTGTATAGAAACTGGTAATGCTCCTGTAAGACACAAAGGCACGCTATCAATTGTTCTATACTGGTAAGTATAGCTCATAAAAAATGATCTTCTTCAAAACATATCACAACAACTCCGACACTAACTCTTACTCTAAAGCAGTGTTTTTCAACCTTGGGGTCGTGACCCCATTTGGGGGGGCTGGAATTTAAATGGGGTCACCTGAAAGGTCTACTAATTGATTTTTTTTTTTTTTAAATACTGATTAAAATCTTTTATTATTAAATTCTGATCATTAAATTGTTTTTAAAATTAAAGCACAACACACAATCGTAATTTAATCAACTGTGTTCTATACTTTCATTTTTTTCAAATCATGATCAGAAACTAATTCTAGAAAAAAAAAAAATGTCTTTGGGGTCATGGGGAAATGGGGTCACGATCCAAGAAAGGTTGGGAAGCACTGCTCTCAAGGTTTTTATTGCAATCTATTTTTAATACATCTTTTATCAACTGTTTTCAAATTCCCATTCCACTTTCAATAGCCACCCAAACAAAAATTATTTGACACTTTTTAAAATCGTAAATCGTCCTAACATCTAGATCTAATTAAAGTAGAACTCAAACAATATATGTAGATAGACAACCCCATTCAGCATTAATTGTGCTCTTTAATAAACAATCTTCATTAAGGTCATAAAAAGCAGCCCTCATTTAAGAATATTTTAATAGAATGTATTTGTGAGTCACAAATTGTGACAGCCGCAATCAATTCATAAACTATGAATAAATTAAAGGAAGGTAAAGATGAAACCCTTTTCCTTACCAGATTGGAAAACATTCCCTGTCTCTCTTTGCGCAGAGTTTTGGCCACCTGGAACACATCCACCAGCTTCTCCGTCTCTGCGCTGTCCAGCAGGTTCCATAGAGCGCAGAAGATCCCAGAGCGGGACGAGCCATCACTGAGGGCAAACACGATTACGACAAAAGCACAAAAACAGAGTCATAACACTTTGGTGAGAGGGAATCTTTTCCTGATCAAATACTTCTTAACCCAGGAGAATTCTCAGTCACACTTTACTTGAAGTTTCATACATAAGGCTGACATTATGCTGCCATTATTATGACATGACACCTGTCATTAGCATAAATAAGGTGTCATGAAGGCTGTCATTAAGTGTCATTTGTAAACCTAACCCTAACCCGTCGTTACCCTAACCCTTAAACCCTAAGCCCTACCTAACCTTGCCAAAGCCAGGCCCCTTGAATAAAATCCTCACAGACACTTCTTTTTAAAATAAGACTGTCTTTGTTTAACTGAACATATATTTAAAACGAAAGCTTGATTCTTTTTTTAATTTTATTATAGTCTCATCCCTACCTAACCCTTAGTTACCTAACCCTAGCTAACCCCACTAGATCCCTCCACCTAATGCAAAAAAATGCCAACATAACTCCAAAAGTGTCATAATTTAGCAAATGACACTTAATGACAGCCTTCATGTATAAAACTTCAAGTAAAGTGTTACCAAATGTTCTACTTCTTGGCAGAAAGACACAAACAGCCTGTATCGTATTTGTGCAGGTAACCAATGTTTAAATAATTGTGCTGGTAACCAATGTTTAAATAATTGTGCTGGTAACCAATGTTTAAATAATTGTGCTGGTAACCAATATTTAAATAATTGTGCTGGTAACCAATATTTAAATAATTGTGCAGGTAACCAATGTTTAAACTATTCAAGTGTTTGTGTCACAGGAGAATCAACATGATAACAGTGATAACGATGAACAGAGAGCATTTCTGTGGCCTAGTCTTACCTGCAGTGGACCACTATGTTCCTCTGGGATTTATCGATGTGGAATTTCACCTTCATGTTCTTGATCATTTCTGTAAGATCTTCAGGTTTCTCTGGTACCTCAGAGCCTTCCCACTTCAGGAACTGGAAATGCTTCACAGTCCGACTCTTTTTCCTCTGTGGGAGGACGATTGAAAACATTGTGACATCACACTAAGGCGACAGAGCACAGGGTGACGCATCAGACGTCTGTGTGATACCTTCACGTGTCGGATCAGAAAGTCACGGCTGATGAAAGTTGGAAAGGTATCTGTGCTGACTAGCTTCACCTCAATCTCCCCAAAGGTTTGATCCTCTTGATTCCAGTACACAGAGTCTAAATCCTGTCATCATGAAGAGAAAAAACACTGATACACCAAACATCAACCAAACAGTGTGAAACACTAGTAGGGCGTCTGCGTACCTCGTCTGAAAGCATGGCGATGGCCGGCACCTGTTTCTGGTAAACCATGAACCAGAAATCCTCCACCGTGTCGGTCAGTGGAGTCTGTGCAGTGATGAAGACACGGGGACCCCAGTAGCCCTGATAAACGGAGAAGCCAAGTCACATCATAGTCATTTGGCTTTAAACTCAACTTTCAGAAATGTTTATGTAAGTATCCTAAGTTATGAAACTACATCTTCTTCAGTTTATGTAAATTTGCACAGTCTGTCATTTCTTTTAAGGCTAATAAACTTTGGAATAAGCTTTTTAGTATAAACAACATTTTCAAGAGAGGTTAAAAATGGCTTTTAGAAAACCAGAAATGCACTCACCTCTGAATGAATGTATGTTATATAAATGAGATTTATTCACAAATTATTTTTGCTGCATGATTGACTTGGATTGACCAGAAGTTTTATTGTATCTGTTAGTGATCTCAAAATTACATATATTCTTTTCCATTTTATTTATTTATTAACCAATAGAATGTACATAACTAGCACTGGATATATTGCATCTTGACCCTTCCCCCCAAGGACTACAGATGGAAAATAGCTTTTAAGCTAGTGTGATACAAACATCTCTGTTTTTATAACTTCATTTATTTGTACGCTGTCCTAAAAAGTGAATAAATTAAATGAAAAAAATACTTCAAAAACTTAAAGCTGCTAAAGACACTTTTTTTTAAATCAGATAAAGACATAGTGTAGGCCTCATAGATCAATAAATTGACATTTTCGGAAAAGTTTTGTGCTTTGCATTGTGGGATGTGGAGTCCTGTAAACGGATGCATAGAAGTGTTTTTTACTTCATTCTTACTCTGATTTCTTGGGTTTCTTTGCTAGACAAGGTATTCAAATTTGGCCAGATTTGGATGTTTTCGCGTACGCCCCAAAATAAACATTTACCAACTTTTAGTTCATGAAAATACCGGGAATGTCTTCGGCAGAGTTTTTTTTGGGGGGTAAACACAATAAATCACGATAAGAATGAACTAAAAACACTTCTATGCATCTGTCAACACAGGACTCCACATCCCACAATGCAATGCACAAAACTTTTCCTAAAATGTCAATAAACTGAGGGTTTACAGTGGAAATCAAAAATGAAACATTTATTGATCTATAAAATACACAAATCTGAGATATTTAATGAAGAAGAAATAAGTGGAATAGGAAGAACTGCAACACGATTAAACCAATGACTTCTGTTTGAGTTTTTTGTGTAGGAGTTGAACGTTTCTGTAAACCACTTACATCTATGTGAGAAGCATTAATGTATTTGGTGGATTCTTCATCTTCCTCATCAGAAGATTCCTCATCCTCATCATTGGCCTCACTGTCCTGGCTTTGTCCTTCGTCCAGTCTCAGCAACACTCGGTTGTAGTCGTCTGAGGAGCCACAGTGTTGATGATGTTAAAAATGAAGGGCGATGGATGGTTAATGTTGCTCATTTGACACTCACATGGGATGGCTGACATCGAGCGATTCTTCTTCTTGTTTTCTTCTGTGATCCCTGCCTTGCAATGCCTCCAGTTTGGAAAATTGGGGAGTCTCTAAAATACACATTTAGATTTCATCATCTCTCTATCAAACATCTTTAGGAAATGACTGCATATGCAGAAAAGGTGTCGTACCTCAAACTCTTCCTCCAGTAAGGTGGGCTCGTTGTCAGAGTTGTAGAGCGTGCTCAGTGTGCTGTGGAGCTCTGACAGGGAGATCTCTGTCTCTCCAAACTGGTTGTGCTCCAGCAGAGCCTGGTGAATCAGGATGTACTGGGGCTGGTTGTTGACAAGAAAACACATTTTAAAATCACACGGGGAGTCATTTTCACACAAATAACATCTTTCACTTCTATGTGCGTGCTTTATCAAGTCGAATGGAACGCAGAGGTGTAAAGGGCACTGTTATATCCTACTCATGTAGAAGTACTGTTACTTAATTGAAATTGTACTCAAGTACAAGTAAGTTGTACATTCAATACTCAAGTACAAGTAAGAAGTAGCTCAATTAAATACTGCTCCAAGTAAAAGTTACTAGTTACTTTCACCCATAAATCTTGCCACGGTTCCCTTGCATACAGTAAAGGTTTGTCAAAATGTACAATTCTTTTCAAAAAGAAATAACACAAATTAATTTAATTCAAAATAAAATAATTCTCAGGCTCTAAGTATAGCTAAAATTATGAACTCTAAACCTGATAAAATAACCGGCATTCAATGCTGTTTTAGCGCGGTGCATTATGTTTAATCTGGTTGGTCGGCTATGATGTGATGCATTTGATTGCTGTCTGGTCATTTCAATTTTGTGTAGTTTCACAATGTCCGTTGATAGTTTTATAACAAATAAATAATGATTAACTCAGTAAGGGTTGGGTGTAGAAATCTAATGAATTACTTTACTTCTTATAAAACGTACTTACGTACAAGTAAAATTACTGATTTAGAAATATACTCAAAAAAGTACAAGTACTCAAAAAAGTGACTCAATTACAGTAACGTGAGTAACTAATCCATTACTTTCACCTCTGATTGAAAGTTGTACAGTAGGCTTACAGTCAGGGTTCCAGGTTTAATCTTATGTTATTAGTCATTTGATCTCTCTATATTGCTATAGTTAAACCACTCTGTGGAATATGACGGTCTATTTAGAATGGACAGTTTTTTTGCGCGTTTAAATAGGTTCACTTTACGTGAATAAACATCCGAAATTCCTTGGTCGCACAGATCATCTCAGTCAGTAATAAAATCACAGTAAGAATTAGGAAAAAGAAGTGAATAGAGAACATCTCACCTCCACCTGAACCATGTGACCTCTTTGTCTGCGGAGTTCCACCACAGACCCATAAACATCCACCCTGCCCTCGGCCTCCAGGCACTCCATCATGGCATCAATACTGATGTAGGTGCCTGTTCTGCCGACCCCCGCGCTGCACAAACACAAGATAACGGACTTGTTATTAACCGGACGATTATCCTTGGGGTCATCCTTACATCACCTCAGGAAAGGTTTACTGTCAATGAGCTTTTGGAACAGCTCTTTCACAGTGAAAATGACGTAGAGGAGAATGTGTGTGAGACAGAGGGCTTTATCGTGAATAAAACCAAATATGTTACAAAAAAGCTCCTTTTGAGAGCCATTAATTTGCACCCCAAATCAGACAAGATTTGGATGAAATGAAGGTCTTGATGATGATGATGATAATGATGATGAGTAGTAGTAGTAGTAGTAGTAGTAGTAGTAGTAGTAGTAGTAGTAGTAGAAGTAGTAGTATTAGTAATAGTAGAAGTAGTAATAGTAGTATGTCGTAGTGGTAGTAGTATCGTAGTCTAGTAAGTCGTCGTAGTAGTCGTAGTCGTGTACTCGTCGCCGTCGTCCTCGTCGTCTTCGTCGTCCGTGGTCCTCGTAGGAGTAGTCGTCGTCCTCGTCTCGTCGTCGTAGCGTCGTCCGTCGTCGTGGTGTTCGTCGACCGTCGTCGTCGTCGTCGTCGTCGTCGTAGTCGTCGTCGTAGTCGGGGTGTTAGTCGCCGTCGTCCTCGTCGTCTTCTCGTAGGTCGTCTCGTCGCAGTCGTCGTCGTTTCGTCGCCGTCGTCGTCTTAGTCATCGTCCCCGTCGTCCTCTCGCCTTCGTCGTCGTGGTCGTCGCCGTCGTCGTCGTCGTCGTCGTGGTGTTCGTCGTCGCCGTCGTCGTCTGTCCTCGTCCCCGTCGTCCTCGTCGCCTTCGTCGTCGGTCGTCTCGTCGTCGTCGTCGTCGTGGTGTTCGTCTCTCGTCGTAGTCCGTCGTCTTCGTCGTCGTCGTCGTCGTCGTCGTCGTCGTCGTCGTCGTCGTCGATCGTCGCGTCGTCGTAGTCGCGTCCGTCGTTGTCGTCGTAGTCGTCGTCGTCGTCGTCGTCGTCGTAGTGGTGGTGTTCGTCGTCTTCGTCCTCGTGTTTTTCGTCGTCGTGGTCGTCGTCAGTCTTCGTGGGTGTTCGTCGTCGCCGTCGTCGTCTTCGTCCTCGTCGCCGTCGTCTCGTCGTCTTCGTCGTCGTGGGCGTCGTCTTCGTCGCCGTCGTCGTCGTCGTCGTCGTCGTCGTCGTCGTCGTGGTGTTCGTCGTCGTCGTCGTCGTACTTCGTCCCTCGTCGCCGTCGTCCTCGTCGTCCTCGTCGTCGTCGTCGTCGTGGTCGTCGTCGTCTTCGATCGCCTCTTCGTCTTCGTCGTTGGGTCCTCGTCATGTCGTCTTTCGTTCGCTCCTCTCCTTCGCCCCCCTGCCCCTGGTTTCTTGCACTGCCGCTTTTTCCCCCCATGCCGGGTCCACCGCTGGGGCCACTGCCGACGATTCTTGAAAGCGTTGACGCGGCGCCTCAGTTTGAGGAGCAGCTGTGGCTCTCCTGGGACGCCGTGATCAGGCCAACTCATGAACTGGATCTGGGTCACTTCCCTCTCTGAGTTTTTCTCTTTCTTCTGCAAACGTTCCCACACAAATGTGATAAAAGCAGTTAGTTTGAGGTTACACAACAAAAGGCTCCTTCAGAGCATGTTGTAATTTAAAATTGGAAGATTGGAACTCTTCTTTTTCTCCAAAAAAATGTTTTATTTTGCCTACATATGCTGACTTTCATTTCCTTTGTATTTGTTGCAGCTGTATTAGGTTTTTTTTTTTCCCCAATGTGTAATGGCCTTGGTAATGTTCTGTTTTGTGTTTGCTTTTTGTTGTTGTAAACCTTTAAAATGGCACACCATCTCTCACACTTTGTCTAAGCACTGGTGTGTGAGCTGCTTTTAAAGATGCCGACTGAGACTCACATTGATCAAGCTGAGGTGCCGGATGTGGTAATCTGGAAAATGGTCCTCTGAGTTCAACTTCACAACAAACTCCTCAAAGATCTCGGCCTCTTCTTCATCAGCAGGCCAGTACTTTGCACACTTAACCTGCAAAACAATATAAGAATAAATCCATTAAGATAGTGACACCAATGACCCTAAACAGGACTTTACATGCTGGTAAACTGGTAAACACTTGCAGGCACAGGGTGGACATGCTGCAGAATATAATAAAGACTCAACCAACAATGAACATTACACCAAGCATTTCACAACATCTTTTTTCTGCAAGTCAAAAAAATGTAAAAGGTCAAAATCTCTATAATGAATTTAAAACTTTGGTTAGTCCTGTGCTTCTGCTAATACAATAGGTCAGTCGTTCCCAACCTTTTTTTTTGTCTGTGAACCCATTTCTATCTCACAAATTTCTGGCGACACCAAAGACATTTTTGTTAGAATTTGTTTTTGACCAGTTTTGGTTTTATACAGTGTTAAAGATTAGCCAAGATTAGTGACAAATTGCGCCAGCTCAGATATTTTTTATATTTAATTAGATTTAAATTTGAGAACGTGAAAGTATAGAATACATGTTTAAAATTGTATGTTGCGTAATTATTCAATTCCACTTTATTTATATAGCGCTAATTACAACAATAGTCATCTTGTAGCACTCAAAGAATTTATTTAAGAATTGAATCAATATATTAATAGATAAGGTAAATATATAGATTTAATAATAAAAATTTATTTTTATTTTTTTTAATATATCTTTTATCAGTAATTTAAAAAAAAAAAAAAATCAATTACTAGACATTTCATGCGACCGCATTTAAATTCCAGGCGATCCCACATGAGGTCACGACCCCAAGGTTGAAAAACCCTGTAATAAGTCATTATGTGTATGTGGTCATAATGTAACTATAGCACATCATATCCAATCTGCTATTGGATGATTTTAAGAAAAATTAAGTTGTAAACGCTGAACTTATAGTGTCTCCAAATGTCCACTGATCAAATATGACAGCTGATTAGCTGTCACTTCATTTCAGGGTTTTGAACTCAATCTAATTTAAACACAATTACATGACTGTCATGTTAGCGAGGCCCCGCCCTCTGACTGTGGTGGACTTTGCAAAACTTCTCAGATGTCGACATGTCTCCATAAAATTCAGACACATGTTGAGAAGTTCTCACTTCCTCACCTTGTTTCCCTCTTCACACTGAGTCACCATGACGATGATGGATGATTGCTGCTCCCAGATCATCCTCCAGAAGTCACACACAGTTTCGGTTTTGGGCCCTGCAGCACACACACACCACACACATCACGAGAGGCAGAAGAATACCAAGTCGACACTAAAGGTGCGGGTGAGGCTTTACCTTGTGCTGCGATGTACTTTTTAGGTTCTGAAAAGCCCTGCAGGGAAAATGAGGAAATAATTTAAACAGTTGAGAAGTTTTCCTAGAAAGGTTTTAGATGATAAAATAGTCAGATTCATTTTAGTGATCATTAGTAGGTTGAATGCTACCTAATAATGATTTATCAACAGTAAAATCTGATGTTTTTAACTGCAACAATTAAATCAGTCCAACAATTGTATCTGGGCTCAGTAATAATTTAATAAATGCAATGGAAGGACTTATTTGGATAAAAAATACAGGATGTGTAAAAACAAGTGTGTCATATTTAATACAAGTATTATTATCATATTAAGTGGGAATCATATTTAAGTGTGTTTTGAATTCAAACGAACAAATCAGAGGATGAATGGCAAATTATTTTCTTGTGTTTAAGGTGATTTTTAATATATTCATAATTGTATTTAAATAATTGTCATTGCAATTTATATTTGAATACATAATTCAAATAGGAATCTTAAGGCAACAACAACGTGGATGTGTTTAAAAAGCTAAAATAAATGATTAATGTTTATTGGCTTTGCTTTAGCGTTTAAATGTGTGTGACTTTGACACATGTTGTTTCACTGTTTCTTTTTCAGGGGCTTTCACAGCAGTTGTGAAAGTAGTGTTGGTGCAACATCTGGCTTTTACACACGTTGATGAAGCTGGCGTTGATGTAGTCACTTCCTGCCTGTCCACTTCCTGTGGAGAGCTGCACTCGGGTGTAATCATCTATTGCAAAAAAAAAGTTATCACCAAACACCTTCGAAGCCAATGTGTCAGGCCCAGAAAAAGGACTCGAGGCATTTGTGCACTAAACCTTTTTAGAAGATACATCTTCTCACTTTAAACACAAATCACCATGTTCACACAAGAAATAAAAGTCTAATAAATAAATAAATACAAATTTTAAAAAGAGCGACTTTCGTATGAAGAGAAATGTGTTTTTTTTTAATGTAATCAAACAAAAAAAGATTTGCAAACAAAACTATCATTACGTTTTTTTTATGTTTACATTATTTATTGATTACAAATCAAAAAGTAGTTCTCATGAAACTATACATGTTGTTTGCGTTTCAACTTTAAGGTTATGGGCGGGGCCTCCTCCGAACAATTTCTTTTTATTGGTCAGTTTCCACAAGCACAAACAAAACCAGCATTAAAAAAATAAAAACATAGTAATGATAGTTTTGTTTGCAAATCTTTTTAAAATTACAAATTCATTATCTTTGTTTGCAAATCTTCTTTTTCTTTATTTCAAATTCATTTTTTGTTTGATTTCAAAATGCATCACTTCTCTCTATACTTTCAGTTCTACTTTTATCTGTGAATAGGCCTACAATACATACAATAATTTAAAAATCAGCAAGAATAACTATCTCACTTTGGAAGAAGTTTTACAGTTTTTCAGTTTGATTTATGTCATGTATTGGAGAATTAAAAAAAAATGGCAAAATGTAAAAAATAAAATAAAATGTAATTTGTGCAATCTGCTCATTTTTGCTCACAGAAATTCAATCTAAATAAAATCTCACAAGGCAAAATGTCCACGTAGCGGTTTTTGATGGCATTGCAGGTCCTTCTGGCCTCCTTCACAGTGTATCTGGAGAAAATCCTGGGAATGGTCTGAAAACAGGAGCACGAGAAACACCAGGGTTGGGGTCGATTCTAATTGCGTAAATGATCATTAATTACAATTATGACGCTATTGTAATTGAATAAATCGGGGGTATACTGACAGATAAAAGACTCAGACGCCCACACCAAAAATATTAATGCAAATAATACCATGGATAAGGAAGCCTGAACTTTAGTAAATGAAAACATAATTGAAATTGCCTTTCAGGAGGAAAATTATTATTGCAATATTAATTGTAATTGGAAAAAATGCTGGTCACCATAACAATAAATGAATTGTAATTGAAAATGGATAATTGAAAACATAATTGTAATGTAAAGTGGAATATGGTTTTAATTTTAAGGGATTTCTGGGAGGGAGGAGGCAGACAACATGGTACTTCTCTAATCATCAGTGATAACTTATGTGGATCTATTCTATTGTCTATAATTATCAACCTGATCATGGTTAACTCGTAAATATAAGGATAATACAATCTGATTTCAGATGTAAGGTTTTAAAAAAGTAAATTGTTTATATTTTATTTTCTTTTAACTCAATATACTGGAAATGCATATTACTCACTATTGTTCAGGCAGTGAGGTTAGAGAAGTAGTGGCAGTTTTTATGTTTTTTCCACGAGTCCAGAAAACCATGAGGATACAAAAGAGGTTGTGCATATTTACTTGAAACTCAGCAAAGAAAAGTCTGGCTTCGTCTGCGTATTTCCTCTTAAAGGCCTCCTTCAGGATTTCTGCAGACATTGGCTCAACAGACATCAGGCTGTCCTCATCGTCTGTCATAGATAGAAAACAGACAGATAGCAAAATTAATTCTAGATATGTCAAATATTTGGATTTTAATGTATATTTGGCATCAAGAATCACATAAAGCTTTTTGTAATATAAAAAATAATTGTCAGGTTTTCTCACATTTAAATGCACTAGTTCAGTGCCCGTATAGGAAATATGTATTACTATAGAAAAATGGGAGGTTAAGTTGCTTTTTTATGGATGAACAAATGAGGTTGTGTTTGAAGGTGGGACGTCAGGGACATTTAGGTTTGTTGTGAAATGTGTAAAGTGATAACTATTGTGTTTTCATATATTTTGGCTTTTAGTAAGAACACTGTAGGGAGTTGAATCCCATCTATTCCGATTCCAGTTTGTTGTCCTCGCAGATCCGGATCTCCTCAGACCCAAACAGACTCAGTCCGGACTTGTTTAGTGTCGTTAATCCACAACAGTCATTTTAGATGCAAACGGAATTTGTAAAGCCTTTATGAAACAATTTATTAACAGTATCATTGCAGTCCAAACAAATCTGAAGTTGCACACCCTGGAACCAAGCAGCAGCCATGTTGAAACTCTCAGGTCAGTCTGATTCTGAACCGCAGAGATATTTGAGGAACACACACACACACACACACACACACACACAGACAGCGATTCCTTGCTTTTATAGAGAAGATAAGAAATCAATTAAAATCTATGAATGAACGCATTCCTTTCTCTAAAATGTTGCTGTCTTTCCATATAGGAAGGTTCCATATGCGAGTGGAAGAATGTGACACTAGCTGTAATGCAGACTGTTGTGGAGGTGAACATGAGCTACAATGTTAAGGTGTGAGTATATACTAAAAACTGTATTCAAACAGACATTAAGTGATTAACAAAAGTAAACATTGAGGAAAAAGATGACTTGAAGAATCACAATGTACATACTTCCTGCTGTAATGAGCCCAATGTTCTCCCCAATGTCTCTGAAATAGAAAGACAATAAAAAACAAAAGACAATAAACTTGTAAAACACAAATCAAATAAATATCTGAAGTTGTTTTAGACACTTAAAAAATAAAGATTAAACAAAAGTATTACATTGATTAATAATGTAAATAAATATGGTTTAATATGCATTATATACAAATTATTGTTATTATTAGTAGTAGTATTATTATTATTATTATTATTATTATTATTATTATTTTTATACATCCAAAAAAAATAAAATAAATAATGGAAGTTGTTCTGGTAGCTGAAGAGGTGCCAGGGCACTTCTCGAGCACTGCCGAGGTGCCCTTGAGCAAGGTACCAAATCCCATCACTGCTCCCTTCATTGTAAAGCAACTTTGAGTACCCAGAAAAGTGCTATATAAAATTGATGTATAATAATAATAATAATAATAATAATAATAATAATAATAATAATAATAATAATAATAATAATAATAATAATAATAACAACAAATCTAAAAGCAAAAAAACAGTTTGGGCAAATGATTTGTTAATACAGTTGATAGTAATGCATTTATTAATTATTAAAAGTCATTTTAAAGTCATGCTGTGTCAAATGTTAAAAATATATGATGTGTTTCGTGGCTACAATCACATTTCCCCTCTGCAAAAACCAAAATAAGCAGTAAAATGTTCTCTTTTTGTGTGTGAAGCACAAAAACTAAAAACTGACCATACAACATAAAGCTTAAAGATTATCCTTACTGGGAACGTCTGCGTCTCAACAGATAGATCTTATAGACGACAAACAGCAGAGCCAACGAGGTGATGATGATGAGAAACACGAGAAACCCAATGACTGCTTTATCATTGTCTGTGAAAGAACACACAAACGTGATGGAGGGTGAGCTTTAATAAATGCATGTGATACAGTAAAATGTAATCGTTGTTCATTAGTGGATAGACCTACACTGAGTGGACACTGTCTTTGACACGCGTGGACCCTCTAACTTTCCATTGAAAGCAGCCACCTTAAAAATCAAAATGTGTTGAGATGTAATTTAAAAGAATACTTTGAAATAACATTTTGACAACAAAAGAAGAAGATTGTACAAACCTCTACTTTGTATTCAGTGGAGTAGCTTAGATCTTTGAATTCAAATTCACACTTTGATTTACTTAGTTGGGTTCCGTCACTAAGATAAGCTATAAATTTGTGTTCAGGTCCCTTAAAGGAATGATGATATTTACACTTCACTTTAATCACGTTATGCTCAGGATTTGTGGCCTCCAGGTCAGAGACTTCTTCTGGTGCTTTATGGGAACACATGACAAAAAAAGAAAGATAGCGATCAATCATTTTTTGAATGAACAAAAACAGTTTAAAATGACATGTGCTGATTCTGATTTCATCTGATGAAGTTAGAATGGAGCTTCACACAAATGGTTCAAAACCAATTTTAGGAAAATGAAAAACCACAAAGAAAAGCTTTGTAAGTAAAATAAATATTTCTAGTTTGCTTTTGTGGGTTCAGTTGTTTAAATACGGTGGCCGTAAAAGCTCACAACACAACACAACACAACACAAATACAAACCCCACAACGCAACACAAAAGCATTCAGGTAAAAAAGCCACGAAGGAGAGTGACGTTAACTTTGGTACATAAAAAAAATCCACAAAGAAGAGTGACGTAAACGTTTGTGTCAGTGAAGCTGGATTATAATTACACTATGATTATAGTTACTCTATGATTATAATTACACTATGATTATAGTTACACTATGATTATAATTACTCTATGATTATAATTACACTATGATTATAGTTACTCTATGATTATAATTACACTATGATTATAGTTACACTATGATTATAATTACTCTATGATTATAGTTACACTATGATTATAATTACTCTATGATTATAATTACACTATGATTATAGTTACTCTATGATTATAATTACACTATGATTATAGTTACTCTATGATTATAATTACACTATGATTATAGTTACACTATGATTATAATTACTCTATGATTATAATTACACTATGATTATAGTTACTCTATGATTATAATTACACTATGATTATAGTTACACTATGATTATAATTACTCTATGATTATAATTACACTATGATTATAGTTACTCTATGATTATAATTACACTATGATTATAGTTACTCTATGATTATAATTACACTATGATTATAGTTACACTATGATTATAATTACTCTATGATTATAATTACACTATGATTATAGTTACACTATTAAAAAAACATGATAATGTGATGCAGGGTTTTTCAACCTTGAGGTTGTGACCCCATGAGGGGTCGCCTGAAATTCAAATGGGGTCCTTGGAAATGTCTAATAATTTCTAACAATGAAAAAAATACTGATTAAAAATGTATTTTTTTAAATGTTTTTATTATTAGTCTTATTCACATTATAACACCACACACACCAAACAATGTTAAACAACTTTTTTTCTATACTTTCACTTTCTCCAATATAAATCTAGTTCAAATAAAATGTAGTTTAAAAATATCTGAGCTGGTTTATCTTGTCCCTTTGTGCACTAATCCTGGCAACAATAAACATTATCAAAAGCTAATTCTAGAAAGGAAAAAAAAAAAAGTCTCTGGAGATGCTCCCAAAAAATAAAGAATAATAATCTATAACCATGTGTAATTAAAGACAATGCATGGAGGCTCCTGACTGCTGGTCGATTTATATTCTATTTATCTATAGTTTACATTTTTATTTTTTAGACATGTACCTCCTATGACAGTTTGCGTACCCCTGGTTGTACCCGTACCCCACTTTGGAAACCTAGACACTATGGGGTATTATTTTAAGACAGGGTTGGGGTCAATTATAGTTGTAATTGCGTAATTGATAATTAATTACAATTATGGCATAATAATAATAATTATAAGTGTAATTGAAGTTTTTAAAAACTGTTGCTGTTGTAATTGTAATTCAATTGTAATTGACTTTGGATAATTGACTTTGTAATTGCAATTGCCATGAAAATTTGATTAAAAAAAACTGTCAATAATAATTTAACGCAAAACTGGGGAACCATGTTACAGTTCTATGTACAGTTCTACACATATGTAGTTAACAATTATTAAAATATGTTTCTTATCAAGCTTTACCACATTTTACCATTTAAGAAAAATCAATTGAGGGGTTTACTGACACAAAAAGGCTCAGATGTCCACACCAAAAATATTAAAACCTATATTTTCATTGATTAGGAAGCCTAAAAAGTTAACCAATAGATAGGAATTAAATTAGATAATAGATATTTGTTTTTACAGTATTTTATAAATGATTAAGGAGCCTTTATCATAAGAGATGCTAACAGAAAGCTAACACAGCAGGAAGGTTAACTTTTATTAGGTTATTAATTTCAGGCTCAGTAAGTGTGATTAATTGTAATTGAACTTCAGTAATTGAGAATTTAATTGTAATTGACTTTTTGTGGATGAAAAATAATTGTAATTGACTTTTTGTGGATGAAAAATAATTGTAATTTAATTGTAATTGGAAAAAATGCAGGTCACTGTAATAGTATTTGAATTGTAATTGAACATGGATAATTGAAGACGTAATTGTAACTGAAAAATGTAATTGACCCCAACCTTGTTTTATGACCATCAGCCTAACGTTGCTGTGGTAACTAATCACCACCACTGACTTTGTTTTTCCAGCTTTTCCTTCCTAAGCTCGTCTGATCTGCAGCTTTAGAGATGATCCAAGATTACATTAAAATGATTCCAACTAAAGCTTTTGCATTTCATAAACCATATACTAATTCATGAGAATAATAGGGTTAACTCGTCACTTCCCAATAAAACATTTATAAGATTTATAAACAATCGAAGAAGACTCAAAACCAACGAGTAGCCGATTTGTCTCCCATTCTGTTGGTGGACTTGATCGATGGAAAAAAGGAAATATTTTACTAATATGGGTTCTTTTTAAAATAACACATTTTAGTTTAGAAATGTGTTCACTTTGTTTGTAGTTTTACATTTTCTAAAACAACCTAAAGATTCAGACAAATGCAGGCTTTCATTACGTAGTACACAAATCATAATTTTTCATCATTGCAGCATTTATCATGACAAATGATGACATAATGGGCTTATAAAATTGTTTACTCTCGCCATAAACTTTAAATAAAAATGAATGACCAATGCATTTGTAGGACTGATTGTGATGATATGCTGCCAGTTCTCCTTCTAAGTAAAGGTGTGAAATTAAATATGTTTATTTTACTTACTTCCTTCTGTGGTTTGGATTGTTTCTTGTCCTACCCACTGTTCATACTTCTTGTAGATCAGCTTAATAGAACAATAATACTGTGTGTACGGTGACAATCCAGTGATGTTGCATTCTCCTCCATTAGAGCTGGTGACTGTGGAGTGATTACGATAAAATGACTTAAAGTACAAGATTGTTCCCTTCAGAAAGACATGTTAGCACTTTAAACACAAGTAACAAACTCACAGAGAACAACCAAAGACAATAATTATAGATTATTAAATAACAGTTGATCCTGGCTGACGAGTAACTGTCAGTCGGTAAAAAAGAGCACAATATCCATAAATGATCATTTTATTATGAAAGCCTTTAATTGCAGGTTATGATTTATGTTTGATGGCATTAATTCAGCACTGTCTCAGAAAGGAAAAAAAATAATATTAATATGTTGTTTGGAAGATAATTTTACAGACTGTGAGTTTGTGACTCTCTTTGGGTCATGACCCAACATTTGGGCTTTCCACCTTATCTGTGTTTGAATTTACACTAATCATGTATGTTTTTCAGTGTAGCAAAAACAAACATATCCCAGATAGCTTATGGATGTGGGCCATGTCTTGCAATGATTCAGCATTTTTGGCATTCTTCTGGTCTTTACAAAATAGAGTTGTGCCAAAACTGGCCCACATAGGATGCTGCAAATGTGGGCTCGTTATCTTAAAACCATTTGGGCCAGTTGTGGCTGAAATATGGCAAGTTAGCATCAACTAGTCTAGATGTAAACCAAAAGTGGCCCATATATGAGGTATCGTATCTATTTGGTTTGTCCTTGGCTGACATCTGGTTTTGTGATGGCTTGGTTGTGGCAGGTTTTGCCAAACAGGATCAGAGCGCACATGTGCCGTCATTTCATGCGGTACGCGGGCCAGATGAACATGCCAGAAGTAGACCAGAAGATTTTTGCTATCTGGGATAAATAATGACCAGGAAAAGTTACACTTACGAGTGTTCTGCTGTTCCTTGTGCTTTGGGCTTGGAGGAGAACATACACAGCTGTAAGAAATGTTCATTTCTTGGTAAGGGACTCCCATACAGCTCGTATTGGTCGTGGTCCACTTCAACCCAATAGAAGTGTTCTCACGATGTGCGTTTACATCCTGTAACATGAAATCTGTCGGAACACAGGAGGCATCAGCAACGATCCAAACTGTATACAGCTTTTGCTTGATACAAGTCAACGTACCACATTTAATTTTAAACTGTCTGGTTGAAACGCTCATATTGGTGGTGACGTTGTTGTTCTTGACCAAACCAGTGCAGGTGTAAGATGTGTACGGCTCCAGATCTGACAGACTTTTAGTCACGTTGCTATTTTCTGTTTCTTAGGGGACAAAATAATAAGTTTTTCAATCATATCCCACATTACATACAGATATTTAAACACGGAGAGAATATTCAGACCAATGAAACCACAGCTCATTATACATCAGTCACTTTAAATTAAGGCCGCTCTAATGCGAGACTGAGTTTTGCTGCCTCAAAGTGCAGAGCCATCCCCAATCTACTAACGTGGGTTTGCATGTTCTCCTTGAGTAAACTATTAACTATGACTAGTAAAAAAAAAAAAACGAAAACTATATCACAATATATTGATATTTTTGGTAACCAATAAAAACTAAACTATAAAGTTACACTGGAATTAAATCCACAAAGAACTAAGTTTCTTAAGTTACTTTTGTAGCGTGGACAACTAAAATTTTAATGTCATTTACAGGTAGTTGACTAAAACTAGACTTTAACTGAAGTAGTCCTGGTGACTAAGTCTCATTTTAGTTAAAAAAAAAAAAATAATGAAAAAAAAAATCTAACTTTGCAGTCAAAAACAACACACAATCAGGACAAGCTGCGTACGAGAGATATGTACGCATGTTTTTATATTAATACATTGTTCTCTGCCGTAAGCAAAACATGAAATTGTTTTCCTCTCTCGACACGTTGCATTTCATCAGCTGTGTTTCACTCACCAGTGCAGGTATAATCAACTGAGAGATTGGCACATTTGGAGGGAAATGTGGTGGTTATGCTTGCAGGAACTGACTCGATAACCGTTGTTTGTATTTTCATTGTGTTTAGAAAATCTGTGAAAGAAATAAGAAAATAAAGTGCATGTGAAACACAGGATGGACGTCAGTGACATAAAATCTGATTGAAATAAACTTTTTATTCGTACCAACTGTGATGTTTTCCTTAAAGCTGGACGAGTTCCCACAGCCTCCAACATTCTTGATCTCTGTGGTAATTGTTGAGCAAACTTCTTCATACTCAGGTTTAAAACAGGTTTTGTTTGTACCTTCTGTAGATTGCGTTCTGTTTGACAGCGTGATGTTCCAACCACTTTGATAGCAAACAGATCCAGAGATCTCGTCATGTACAGGTACAATATCATCCTTCTCTAAAACACACAAGTGAAACACACTCCAAAGATCAATGGGTGCATAGAAACATGTTTAACCCCCTTATTAACCTTTTAATGCTTATCATTAAAAAAATAATAGTTTCCTTTTTTTTATTTTTATCTTTTTTGCTACATTCATGACCTTACCTAATTTGATGGGTACAATTGACTAAACATAACATTTTCTTGATGATATTTTTTTCAATGTGCTGAACACAAATCCCACGCTTTGGTGTTCCTCTGGGGTCAATTTGACCCCAAGCTGTTTTAGCTATGTAAAACCTTTTTTTTTATATACCTTGTCTGCACATGCCGTCTAAGGTCATCACTAGATGAAGTGTAATCTTTTTTATGACAGCAATGCATATTTAATTTATTTTATTGCAGAATTGTAACCATCACCAGCTCTCCCTAAGGAAGAGTAAGAAACACTTTATTAAAGGGAGAATGTAAAAAGAGAGGGTGTGTTACACCTAGGTGATGGGTAAGGGAACAGGGAAGAGGGAGTTAGGGTGGGGGGGGCCTTTCTGTCTGTGTGCGACCCATCAAATCAAATGAAATCTTAATTTATAAAAAGTGCTTTTCATACAATAAAATGCAGCTAAAAATGCTTTTACAAAGTAAAAAATAAAATTAAATAAAACATCCACCCCATATAAACCTCGTCCTCCACACACAGGTTAAAAGAAGGACAATGGCACATGGCTGGTACAGAGGATCTAGGTAAGGAGACATCACAAGGAGCCGTCTGCACCAGGAGCAGGACTCAGACCGTGGGCACAGGGCGCTGAGACAGAGCCCCCAGTCCAGCAAAACTGCAAAGGCCATATTCACCATCACTGCAGCCACGGCCCATGTGTGCCCTTATACAGCTGAATGTTTAACCTGATGGTGGCGCTGCAGGAAAGGTCATATCGCCACCACAACCAATAGAGTTCATACTCTTGTGGTCATTCGTTTTGTCAGTAAATTTGAGAAGATTTGAATGAAAACTATTAAAGATAAATTCATTCTAATTTAAAAGTTTGGCCTGATGGTGGCGCTAGAGAAGAGGTCAAGTGTTTTTTTTTTATGAAAAATCCTTTTCTGGAGACAAATATCCTTTAGATCAATCACGTGTTTGTAATATTTGAGGATAATAACAGGGTTAATACTCACCCATATGACCAGTAGTAGTTTCGTTTACTGTGCTGTTACAGTAGACTCCTGTGTGTGTGCGCACAACAACCTCATACACAGTGCAGGGCTTCAGTCGGGAGATGTTATACATTGAGCTTTCGTTAGAGAACGATACTTTGTGAGGAGTTGTTTCTGCTCCGTTTTCTTCATTAATAACTATGACGTAGTCAGCAGTCGTTACGTTGATCATGTCAATCCGAAGGCCATACTTGATGGGTGAAACACTGAAAGAACCTGTACAGGAGATCAACATCAGTACTGGTGCATAACATTGTCAGAAGCTAAAACCTTTAGCGCTCACTTTGGAGTTCTTTAACACTGATCTGTGGGAGAAGAGACGTTTCTACATTTTAAATAATAACATAACAGTCGTAAATGATGGACAGGACTCTTGAAAATGAGACCTCCTTGTTTCAATGGGACTATCTGTGTAAATAAAGGTTATAGAAAAATATATAAACAAATGTAAAGTTTGTTAACTTTTTTAAAATGTATTAAACATTTCAAAATAAAGGATTAGCATTACGATATGACCCCTGATACAATAATCCAAATCTAATATATCATTTTCCTGGATAATAAGCAGCAAGTGAATGTTTTGTCATGCAGGAAAAAGGTAAAGAATATGGATTTGAGCGTGTAGATGTAGACGCTCTGACAAAACTTAAAGAGCCCACCACAACTTTGCTGAAAATTACAGGTATTTTATTAGTATTTACAGTTGCCAGTGGCATCTTTAAACAAAACATTTCAAACTTTAGCTTGATGACATTAAATTCCCAGGATCTCAATATAGATATTTAATGTAAGCATTTGCTACTAACGTCTTAGTGCCTAATGCATCAGCACAGCACAGCTTCACTGCTGGAGTATCTGTAGCACAACATGTGTGAGCATAATATTATTTATGGCTCATTAATTTAGAGAATACCATAAACTCTGTAGTTTTGGCTGAAATGTGTCTAAAAAATGCTTTGATTATGGGCGGGGCTCCTGGAGCAGTTAAGACACGCCCAGCCTATACTATAAAATCTCCAAAGAACAATCTATGCTATGCTAACTAGCTACTCAATGCTCACTATACCGCTCTATTCACAATTCTCTCAATCCAACCTGCTCACTACAGATTGCAGTCAACAGGTGCTAGTTTTTATGGGAGGGGGCGGAGCCAACAGTGCCGCGAGAAGCCACCAAAACATCACAAACCACCGTTCTCAGCCAATTGTAAAATTTGATTGTAATAGCCGAGTTTCAACCCATAGATGGCAGTCATTATTACATTTTTACAACAAAATACGGCAAATTGAAATGACTGAAATGTCAAGAGTTGGACAATAATCAATTATCAACACTACTTCATACCCAAAAACATTTGTTTACAGATGAAAAAAGTGGTTTTGGGGTTTGGTTACTCTTTAAAGACATTTTTATGATGTTCAGTTAGCTGTAGTGATCCTCTGAGTTGTGATTTTCAGGGAGAAATCACAAAGAAATGGACAAATGTACATTTTAGGTGCTCAAACAGTGACATATGATGAATACTGTTGGATAATAAAGTTGAACTTTGAGCTTGTACTCACACTGTGAAGGAGTGGGAGGGGCCTCAGTGGCTGGAAGACACAAACTTAATGTTAAAATGAGCATTTTAAACAACAAAAGGTAGATTAGAATGTTTAGATTGCAGCAGTGCTAATATTGTGCTAATATTTTTACACATGATGGTGGTTGTCTCTGCAGATGTGGACTGGGTGATGGGGTCTGGGGTTATCTGAGGGGCTGTTTGGCTGCTGGCAGTGGGTGAGAGATTGGTTGTGGTTGTTGGCAGAGTGGAATCAGCTGTAGGTCAGAGAACAAAGTCAATGTCACATTATCAATTCAGCCATTAAATGTCACCCAGTGAAACTCAATACTGATATTTCACCCAGGACGGAAACAAAACTTGTTTCATCAACTGGGCCGTAAGGGGAAGTTTTACCCTTAACGTTGACACAGAACTATTGTTAATCTATATCACATATGTCAAACTCAAGGCCCGCGGGCCAGGTTCAGCCACCATATCATGTACTACAACCTGCAGGAAAATTTTGTTCAAAGAAGAAATGACAGAAAGACAGGATTTTTTGAAAATTATCATATAATTTGCACATAAAATACGATTTTGGGGGGGTGCCATACTACATTATTTACAGTTATATTCTCATCTCAAATTATCCCACAGAATTCTGGCAAATTACATTACAAATTTTGAGAAAATGAGTTGCAAAGTCAATTATTTTTTACCAATTGCTAAATATTCTGGATTTTGTTTGAATTTGTGCTTTTTTTCCCCACAAAAAAAGGAATTTTTCTAATTCGGCCCATTTGATGTGATATAATATGTGACCTTTGACACCCCTGCTTTATATTGTGTCTTTGTTTTTGTGTAGTAGATGTTATTACATGTGAGGAAATATACAAAAGCCTTTTATTTTATTATATTTAAAATATATGGCCATTTATTGTCAAGGCTTAATTCATCGAAGTGTCTGCGTGAATCAATGCTGATGTTGTGGTGAGCAGCCACATGGGCTATTTTAGTAAACGGTGATATCCTGTTCAGCGCCAAAGCTCAAAAGGGAGTTCCTGTCAATGAAAGACTGGCTATAGTTTGACTTTTCACACTTATTTACAAGCACTTAAATAATATGAGCAAAGGCAACCAATGAGAATCAATATTTTTTTTATTGTTATTATTATTATTTTTTTGGTTTGTGTTTTAAAACCAAGTTTGACTGAGTCAGAGGAAAAACCTATTTAATCATGTTTGGGTGCAGGACTCCTTATCTATTACTTTATGACTTATTTGTTGTTGTTTTTTTTTAAAAATAACTTGTTTGACTTTGAACATGTTTTCTCTCTTTAACGTGCGCTCTGCCCTCTTAAAGCAGCACCAGTGAACATCCTTGTAACACAGGATGTGGTTTGGCTCACTCTGCTTTCTCTCTGCAGTGACATTGCAAACACTGTTTTATTGATCGTTCCGTGAAAAGTCTGAGAGATTTTTCAGCGCTCACTGCATTTTCCAACCAACATTTAGAAGAAGAAAAAGACAAAACATGAAATACATCCCAATATTTTCTTTCTTCTTCTGAAAGCACGAGAAACACTGGTTAGAGAGGGAGGAATACATATTTATAATGTAGTAAATGCTAGAAAATGGCTCGTCTGTGGTTGTGTGAAGGGTTACAACTAATGACACCTTTTTCTGGTGGCCTATCAGTTCTCTATATAAGGTCTCAACAGGAAAACCAATGGACACATTTCCAACCTGCTAATTTATAATGTACACGTATGTAAATATATTGCATTTCATATACATTTATAAGATGTAAGATATTGTATTCAGAAAGATATATGTATGTTTTGTGTGTACCTATGTGTAAATTAAGTACAGACTGGTAAAGCTTTAGGTTACAATGTTTTGTTTTGCTTAGTTTTTATTGCTTTATAATGATTTTTGCATTTATTTTATTTATTTATTTTTTGGACCCCAGGAAGAATAGCTACAGCTCTGCTGCAGCTATTGAGGATTTTAATAAACTAACTAAACTAACTGTAAAAATGTACAAAATGTACAAAGTCTCATGTATAAATATAGAATAATGACAAATGTCCAAATGTGTGTTACATTGGATAACTAAAAAGAAAAAGAAAAGTGTGTTAGAGTTTGGATTTTATACTTTATACTTTACACATACATCTTTCTTTTGTAAGCAATTGTTACCATTTCATTTGGTTAAAAAAGTTCATCTTTTATGTCACCTCCACATTTTTCTGGAGGAAGATCAACTCGGCTTCTGTGATTGCCAGAAGAAGAAGTAAAGAAGTGAACCAATAGCTGCGCGGTTACAGTTGTTACCATACTGTTAAAGAGGATTCAGCCAAAATCGTACATTTAGACTCACGTGATCAAAGAAAAATAGACATTACTGGATATATGCAGGGACGTGCTAACAAGAAACAAATAGTTTGTTCAAGTGTTATTCTGTATTTACTTTTGGCATAATATACAGTGTGTGTCACTTAAATGCAGCTCAGAGCAGAATCCATAAATATGTTTATATGGTTTGCTGGAACAAACTTTGTGGAATAGGTTGTTTTTTTTTTAAAATAGCAAATTTTGCAACAAATCAAATATAACTTTTTTTTTCCTGCCCTACGATGGCTACTTTGTAAACATTTCAAATGTAACTACAGTATTGTCAGTTTGCCTAGCCAAAAATGTAAAATTAAAAGCTTGTACATAAGTTAACCTTAGTTTACACAGGGGTTGGCTCCACTTTTCAGCCCTCATTAAATTCATGTTATGCTGAGATCTAAATTGTCATAGCTGGTTAAATAATAACGATGACCTCAAACAGAAATATGTGTCTTGGCTTACGTTAGATTGAATAAATAATGAATAATTTATTGAAAAATTACTTTCAAACACTTCAAAACATGTCCATTTGTGTTTCCAGCAGTGATCAATCATAAAAGATTGTATTAATTAGTAACTTTGTACTTGTTTCTAACATCCTGGTGTTAGAAATTGCTGTATTTTATATCATTTTCTAAAATTCTGACTTTACATTTTCATTTTGAACCCTGTGCTTTCCTCTTTCTTTATAAACTATTTCGCATTTGCTGCTGAAACTGCCTGGAAGGCACACGCTGCTCTGCTGGTTTCTGACAGGAAACGAAGGCAACTCAGAGCAAAAGACGGAAGTCATTTTTTTTATTTAATGGCACATTTCAGGCCTGCTACAGCGGAAGAAAAACGGCGGGTTTCTCTCAAGCGGTTCAGGAAACTTAAACTCACTTTCTCATTAATTCTGATGTGAGATCACCTTTAATCTGTTCTTACTGCTAATACAACATTGGAGAAATGTAACCAAGTGTTACATTTGATATGTTTAGAAAAAATTCTGCTTTTACACATACAATATATTTAATAACCTTATACGATTGCATCATGCTAAATTCACAATGGCGGATTATTGAACAACAGATTGGTTTTTTGAACTGCTTTAAAAATGTGGTGAGCTGTTGTGTTTTTAGGAAAACCACTGCACTGTTAGCTCTTTGTTAACACAAGCATAGCTGATGAAATGAGTAATTGATTTATTTCTTTAGGTCCACTAGGTTTCTCCCCAAACTCATGTAATCCATCCGTGGTCGTCAACGTTACGCATATTTAAAAATGCTTTCAAACAAAAAATAGTGACTAATCTTAATGTATATATCATGTATTTATTAATGTTTTTGTTGGTGTAATGCAGGGGTCTGCAACCTGCGGCTCTGGAGCCTCATGTGGCTCTTTTGCAATGGCTCCCTATTGCTTAAAAAAAACAACTATTGAAATAAACAGTTAATTTTTTTACAGACGCTACTAATAATTAATGACATATAAAATCAAGATATAACAATTTGTTACCCTAAAATAAATCATGTTGTGCAATGACTCGGCCACCTTCCTACTTCACCTCCTGCAACATCTACAGACCATCAACTTTCCTTAAGTTTTAAATCCCTGGTAAGATAACTAAACTAACAAAAACACTATTCTGGAAGAAAATACAGATTTTAATTGTGTGGGGACAGATTCAATGTGCCAGTTGAATATGCATGCTTTATGTGTGGCAAGAAATGAGCAAGTAGCACATGTTGACCACATGATCATGTTTTATCAAATTCAAATTACTTTTTGTGGCTCTTTTCTTTATATAACATTGTGTTCATGTGAACTGAGATGCGTAAGATTGAAGATGGAAGATACTGTTTTGTTATTATTTCTTGAGGTTGTTTTATTTATACATTATATTTTTTATTTTAAACAGTTTATAAGTTGCCATTTACATGATCAATATAAATTAAACCAAATTAAATCAAACATTATTCTATATATGTTTAATTGTATATAATTTAATACACTGTATTGTTTTCATTGAGAAGGTATTTTTTTTCGGCTGCTTAAAGACTTTAATCCAGGTGAGATGAGGCCAAATGGCTGCTTTGTGAGTAAAGGTTGCAGAACCCTGGTTGTAATGAACATGTATCTTTTAATGTAATGTTTCTGTATATCTTTAACTGTCTTTAATTTTACTTCTGTTCTTACACGTACTAGAATCTTGATTTTTTTTTTTCTTTCTGTTTTTAATGGACCTCAGGAAGATTAGCGACCACCAAAGAACCTAATGGGGGTCCAATGAACAAATAAACAAATACCTGGTCATACACCCTCATAATAGATTTTCACTTTATTTTCATTTTCACCTAGATTACGATTTGTCGTGAGTATTTCAAGTGGAAGGCCTCAAATCTACCACCGAAGAGATGATGTTCAAACTGTCTTTTTTCAGCTCACAGTGCAGATATCTACTGAAAATAGCAATAAATAAATAGATGAATAAATAAATGTGTTAAACAGTAGCTGTGTGAGTGATTGTGCTAACGGCAGTCACTCAGCATGCACACCTTCACAAACCTACACACTTGGATTTTCACCATCTACAACACCCACATCAGCCACTGGGGTTGAAATGAAAAGATCACAGGGACACACCCCAAAAAAACTCTCTCATCTCTGACAGTCAGCCCCCCCACCACCACAGCCTCCACCCACACGCATCGCGCACTTACACCATCACACAATGTCAAAGCAGAACAGAAACATGAGTGGAAAAGGAAAATCCCACCGCTTTTTATCAAATGAAAGAACATGTTTTAAAGAGCGTCTTCCCATTAACAGCAGCCTTTGATTGAACACTGTGTGTTTATCCTTTTGCCAAAGGGGGCTCACAAACCTGTCACTTTTTCACTTCTCACATCACTGGCAGCGCGTGCTGTACTTTTTTTTTTTTTTTTGGGGGGGGGGGTTTGGAAAGTTTCATAAAATGTGAAGTAACACAAATGCGGATGCAACTCAAAAGGCAGGCGATACTGTAGCTTGTCACTTCTTTTTTTTTTTTTTTTTACATTAAATCGTTATATTCCTTACGCTGATGTTATCCACTTTTAAGCACAAGACAAAAATAATTTTGTTGAGCTTTTCTGCCAAAAGGTTTATGTCTTTATCTGACACCAACAAAAAAAAAAAAAAAAAATCACACGCTTTCTTACGTAAAAAAACACACTCAACAACCATCTGCTACAAGAAAACAGTGAAGTTTTAGACTTATTCTCATCACCTGCCAGTTTTTACTCTGAGCCAGACAGCTTTATTTTGGTTTTAAAGTTCTTTAAAACAAAACTTCCTCCATTTTCTAAAAGGCCTCCATTAAAACAAATGCACTGATGTTACTTACAGCTGGCCAAACCAACAATCCAAGCCCAGAGTATCAACAGCCTCAGAGTACGAAGATCTGCCATATCCAGCGATGTGTCAGTCCCCGCACCACACAGTGATGTCTCAGTAGGTGTCTCGCTTTAGAAAAAAAACTAACTAAAAGAATGTTGCCTTCTTGACTAAACCCTAATAAAGAAATACATCTAAATGTTGCGTCATTTTAAGAGACATAAAGTTCTGTCTTATCAGTCGACGCAGCTTCCTGGACTTGTTCCCCAAATCCTCAACCTCGCCTTTAGTTTCAAGTAAAGAAAGCGGGTGTGATGTCACACTGAAAAGAGACAGCCTTCACCGTGTTAGTGACAGGAAGCTTCAATTCTCATCAGGCCACCAAGAACAGGAACCATTCGCTCCTTTCTGATGTGAAAATGCTTTTTAGTTCAAGTGTAGGTTAGGGTGAAGTCTGAGTGAAGCCATTTTTAATAGTGTGTGTTGGTTTTAAAGCACACAGAACGTTATGTCCATCATCTCTCAGTTATTCTGTTCATGATATCGAAACATCAAAGTATTGAAGAAAGAAGCGTTTTCAACTGACATCGACAACCGTTCTGGAGCAGAGTCAGTTGTCCCTGGTTCTCAGCCACCATGACACAGCAGGCGGACATATTTCTGATCTCTGTAGCATGGTGGAAAGTAGATTAGATCAGATTAGAATAGATTAGATTAGAAAAACTTTATTAATCCCTGATGGGGAAAGTCATTTTCCACCAACATCTACAACATGACATTAACAGTACATACAAATACCAATACCAAATGCCATTAACATGATGGTAATACTTTACTTGAAGTTTTATACATAAGGCTGATATTACGCTGTCTTTATTATGACGTGCATGGCACCTTATTGATTAGCATGAATAAGGTGTCATGAAGGCTGTCAACCGTAACCCTTCCTTACCCTAACCCCTAACTCTTCCTAACCCCACTAGATTCCTCCACCCAACCCAAAAAATGCCAACATAGCTCCAAAGGTGTCATACTTTAGGGATCTATTCTCCCGTCTGGACTTAAGTGTTTTTTTACGCGACTACAGTTACGCGCTTCTCTCCTAAGTGTATTCTCCAGTCCAGGCTGGTGACACGCGTAAGGTAGACCAAAAACGCGTATGTGTGAATGAAGGCGGGCTGAAGGAAAGGAGGCAGTGATGTCATTTTTTTGGGCTGTCTAGAAATCATGGAACATGGAGTTTTCCCAATGCTTGTAAATGTCATTGAAATCCGTGAAAATGATAAAGTTCACTTCTAATTTGAAACGCTTTCATTGATAAACAATGTAACAGGTTGGTTTAATCAGATTATTGCAGTGTGACTGAGGATTAAAGTCTCTCTCCTTGATCATCATCACCATCATCATCATCATCATCGCTGTAAAGCATGACTGAGTTAGATGCGCTGGAGATATGAGGATATAACCCGGCCACAGAGCGTCCTGCTTTAATACAGAGGGATGTTTGCAGTGAAACAGAACTGTTGGCTTCCATAATACGCAGTTTTATATAGAAAATGTTTAAAGCTGAGCCTCATGAAAATATGTGTGGAAACAGTTTCTGGCCCATCCTCATCTGCATATGACAGCTTGTTTCACTTTGTAGTGGATCAAACTGTGACTTTACGTTGGACATAGTATGAAAATAGTTGAATCACTGTGACCAACGTGGACAGAAGTCTGCGTCTCTCAGCGTTTTAATTAATCACAGCAGCTGCTGGGTGAAGCACAAATCTGTGTGGCTTCAACTGTAACTAAGTCCATATTTCTAGTGCAATATAATGTTTCACCTTATCGGGGCGCTGCACTTATTCCAGGGTTAGAGGCGTGTAAGAGGAAAAGGACTTGGGCACACTGGAGAATGCGGGTAAAGCCAGATTTGAATGGGAACACCCACATTTCAGGGCTGCTCCACCCTCAGTGCGTAAGTGGGATGAAGGCGTGCAGCGACTGACTTAAGTACAGGGGGAGAATAGCACACAGCCAGAAACAGCACCGCTCTTTAGACTTACACGCATGGGGGAATAGAGCCCTTAATTAACAACACGTAATGACAGCCTTCATGACACCTTATTCATGCTAAAGACCCCAAGGTAGAAAAACGTTAGAATAACACAAAGAGGTTAGCAAGCCCAGTGAAAAATTAGTAGTAGTTACAAACTATTAAAACAATCTTAAGTTGTTAAATCATTCCATACAGTAGGTATTCCCTCACATTGGTTTTTTGTGCACGTACAGAAGAAGGATGCTGCTGTTTAGCTCCCACACAAAGCTTAGGTAATTCCTACAGATTTGCTTAAGGAATAAGTGTCATTTTCAATTTAACGCTTTGCCAACATGCAAAACTAAAATGTCAAACATCTGTTTGCATTACTTACGTCAGACAGCTTTTATTTTCTCTTGTTTTTTCTTATATCCACATATTGTTACCTGGGTTACTAGTTTATACCAAGACTGACAGTCTGATTATTAGACCCTGGAGAGGACAGCAATCCCTCACAGGGCTAACACACAGGGACAGACATGCCAGGAAGGGAAAAACAATAAATAATAAATCAATAACACACTGATGTTTGTTTCCACATGTGATCACTTAAGGGAGTAAAAAGAGGATGACATTTAAGAAACATTGAAAGACTCTATGGCAGGGGTGGCCAATCCTGGTCCTCAAGAGCCCCTATCCAGCATGTTTTAGATGTTTCCCTCTTCCAGCACGCCTGATTGAAATGACCAGGATCGTCATCAGGCTTCTGCAGAGCTTGATGATGAGTTAATCATTTGAATCAGGTGTTTTGGAAGAGGGAAACATCTAAAACATGCTGGATAGTGGCTCTTGTGGACCAGGATTGGCCACCCCTGCTCTATGGTTACTGCCAGGGGTGGACTGGCCATCTGGCATACCCGGCATCGTCCCAGTGGGCCGTCGACCTAAAGTGGGCAGGTCTGGTTCGATACGTTGTTTTTTTAGACGAGTGAATGCAAGCAGACATGATAAGAAGTGGCCAAAATTTGTCCAAAAGTGGCAAAAACATGGCAAGAAAAAGTGTAATGTGACTAAAATGTGCCAAAAGTAGTCAAGAGTGGCCAAAAAATGGGCATATAAAGAGGAACCAGCTGGTATGTAATGGCAAAGGGTAGCCTAAATGGGCAAAATGTGGCAAACAAAAGTGAAAAAGGGCAAAAATCTGGAACAGAGACAAAATGAAGGAAAAAGGAAACGAGTGGTATTCATTGGTAATCATAGCTTATTTGGAGAAAAAGTGGTTAAAAAAATAAGAAAGAACAAAAATTGGACAAAAGTGTCTCATAGAACTTGCAAAAATGGATTAAAAAAGAGATCTTTATTGGCAAAGGGAAGCAAAAAAAAAACTGAAAAAAAGTGTCAGAACTTTTTGAAAATGGAACAAAGGAAGTTGCATAATAGCAAAAGGGAATAGGTAAAAAGGGGTTCAAAAGTTTCCCCTCTTAAGGTTTTCTTGGGGAGTAATAATTAAAATTAGGACACAAAGAGCCACATGTTGAGCATCACTGACATGGTGTCCACTGATAATGTAGTGGACTGGTCTGGACAGAAAATGCCAAGGTTACTGCTATGGTGCAAAACCTGACTACACTGCAAACCTAGAATCAGGGCAACAGGCCACATCATACCTACTATTAATGGATTTTTAATCAAAAACATGTCAAATAGATTTAAAAAATAAGGCCTGATTTTTAACAGTCTTCTCTATAACAAACTCAAGTTAACACACTTGGTTTTATATCATAAAATGACACGACTGCAGCTTTTTTGGGTTTCCTGCTGCCTTTTCACAAACCAACCACAAATTGAAAACAGAAGTGACGTAGCTCGACCGGTGACTCAGGGACTGGATGGACCGGGTGAACCACAACACCACTCTGACACTGCCAGCCTTTTTCACTAGAATCTTTAAAAAATAAAGATGAATTTCTTTCCTTTTTTGTTTTGAAATGTTGAGGCAAATTTGAGTAAGGTGACATTTGAAGATTCACAGAGAAATGTCTTATGGAACTTCAGTTCTGGACTTTTCTCCTGTGCTGATTTGAACTATCTGGTGGCTAGAAGGACCAGCTGAGTCCTTTTAAAACCAGATGAACAAATCAAGCACTGGAAAAAAAAAAAACAAGTCTGTGCAAAAATGGAAGTTCCTACAGGTTTAATTTTAACTTGAGGAACAACAATCCCCTCTCATGTGAGCTAAAACTTTAGTTCTCTTTTGGTACATTGCATCCTTTTCTCCACAATCTGTGGTTCAAAATAAAAATGACCCTGTCTTTAATGCTTGTAACTGTTCTTAAGCAACACTAAATCTGTCTTACTGTTTACTGTATTGACTGATGCGTTTCTCACAAACTGCATGACAAATCAATTACTTCATTGATTAGTCTGAAAATGTGACCATAGCCCTTTGATTTCAATCTGATGGGATGGAATAAGACTATTAGGAATGTATTAATTAACAGACTGGATTATTCCATGAAGTCCATCCATTTTATATTAATTTAGTGAGTTTTATTCTGACGGTCTGACCGCCGTTGTGTCAAAGTGTTCTTGGGCAATAAACTTAACCCTGAGTTGTTCTTGTTGGCAGATTGGTGCCTTAGCATGGCAGCTCCTAGAGTATGAATGTGAGTGTAAATGGATGAATGTGGCTAATATTATAAAGAGGTGCTGGACTACTCCAGCATAAATCAAGTCCATTTGACATTATTTTCCATGTTGTAGGAAATCAAGTCGACATTTGATATTGGCTTTTTGCCGATATCGATATGCCAATATTGTCCAACACTAAATTTACTGATTCTGATATATACACAGATCCCCTCCATACCAAACTAGTTTTAGGTAACATTATACATTCAAGTTCAAGTTCAAGTTCAAGGTTCTTTATTGTCAAATATGCCCCATGTTAAACATACAGCACAGATGAAATTGCAATCCCCCCCCAACCCCCAGTGCAAACCTGCAGTGCATAAAAAGAGCACTTAAAACACAAAACCACACAACAAACACACAAAAAAAACAACTAGCAATACTATACAACAAATAACTTAACTAAAGACATTCGGACAACAAATAACTCCAATTATCTCCATTAAATAAACAGGTTAAGGCTACTTTTAATGTGATGCCCCATTCAACGTATTCCACAAAAAAACATCATCTGTGCAAAATAAGAACTCTTATTTAACTTTTGGTTATGGGAAAAAGTCCTGTATTAATTTTCAAATGTGGTCTTAAAGGTGGAAAAACCAAAACCGATGTCAACCAACATCACATTTTCAATAATATCACCCATCTGTATGCACAAGGTGATACAGATGGGTGTAGCTGTCTCTTCAGGTCTCTATACAGTGAAGCTTTTCAGCAAATAGAGCGTATCTATTGTTTTTAGGCTTTCTTTACATATTTTCTGCTGTGTTCTTGTTTGATAATTGAGGGCTTTCCATGTCTTCTCCATCTCTCCTCAGTCTCTGGGTGGTTGTCCGTGTTCTCCAGTGACTCCTCCTTCACTATCTTCACTTCTTTGTTGATCAAAGCTGAGTTTGGGGAGTGATTGTCCTTCAGTCTGGTCATCTTCTGTTACCTCAGCACATCAGTCAAGTTCAGCTTCACATCAATGTCTGGGGCTGTGTTTGAAATCCCATACTAACGTACTACACACTACAAACGCATTGAGTCAATACTGTCTACTATATACTATTAGTATGGTCAGAATCAGAATCAGAATTCATTTATTAATCCCAGGGGGAAATTGCTTCGAGGAGGATTAGGATGGTAACCGTTCCTACTGAAGTATACTGGAAGTATACTCGACAAAACCGTACATCGACAAAAACCTGAAGCACACTGAGGCTAAATATCTCTGTAGATTCACCACCTAATCAACATGTGGTCATTTGATCTATAAAACTCGCGAAATACATTTCATGCCGACATGTCTGAGATTTTCAGAGATTGTGCAAATGATTAAACTTCCGGTAAACTTCAAAACAAGAGCCCTATTTATAAAAGAGTTTAAAACTAATGGAAGATGAGAAGAGATGCTTTTGTCTTGAAAAGGGGTTGTTTGCCTTTTAGCTTGAAACCATTCCCAGGACGATTTTATATTCCGCTCGCAATGCATTGTGGGGCGATTGAGTATGACTAGTGTGCCCACTGTGCATACTTCAAAAATGTCCCAATATAGTATACATCTGGGTATTTTTTGCGTACACATTATTTCCATACTATCTAATGTGAACGCAGTACATACTTCGTTTGACGTGAGACAGCCTGTATAAGTATAGCAACTTCTAGTTCTGTCTGTTTCCACTCTCCCTCAGTGCTTGATTGATTAATTATGTCTGGCCCATTTCTTATAATTAGTGTCAGTTACAGTTAGAGTTCATCTGATAAACCATGTATAAGTGTCTATTGTTAAGAGGAAAAGTATCTGTGTATTTCTGATGGCTTTTAAAGTTGAGGTTTTTTATTGTTAAACTGTGTAACAACTTCCCCCTTAAAAAAACAAAACAAAAAAAAAACTATTGTATAATCTTTAAAAGTTGCACAAATGTTTAATCTTACATTCTTCATCATTTGCACAACTCCTTCCTGCAGCAGCAAAGCACACGGGTGCTGTTCTTCTGAGCAGTCACAGCTGTGACCACATGGAGGTGAGACTAGAGCTGATTGCAATCAATGATGGTGTTGCATGTAGGCCTTAATGCATGCAGTTTCTGCACTGTGCACCTACACATGGCTGACAAGCGGTGGCTTTCAGGCTGCAGGCAACTGTGGCACCAAGTGACTCAACACAATTGAGACGAATCGATAAAATCTAAACTCAGAAGATCACATTTTATCTGTTGATTTTTGTTTGATGTTAGAGGATTTGTACAGATGTTTTATACTTGAGAAGAAAAAGATTTCTGGTAAATGTGTATATCTCTGTAAATATTTCAGTTATTCTAAGCGTTTTAGTGGCTCGTGTTCCTTTTTCCACACCAGTAAGGTCAGAGATAAAGTACATATAGAGTAAAAAACATTTTTTTTTTTTAACTATTTCATCCATCAGCGCTCTTAAGCGTCCAAATCTTATTCTCTCAAACTCAAGGCCCAATATCAATATCAGCAGGGCTTACATTATACCCATCCTTATAAAGATCACATGATCGTCAAATTGTTAAATGAAATCTAAATTGTTCCCAAATTTTGCAATTTCCT
Organism: Gouania willdenowi; assembly: GCF_900634775.1. NCBI lineage: Eukaryota > Metazoa > Chordata > Actinopteri > Blenniiformes > Gobiesocidae > Gouania > Gouania willdenowi. The sequence goes on from NC_041047.1 coordinate 11,574,038, forward strand.
TCAAATTATTCCACAAAATTTCCCCAAATTATACTGAACAAAAATATAAATGCAACATTTTTGTTTTTGCTCCCATTTTTCATGAACTGAACTCAAAGAATGTGTCTAAATCTGTGTTCGTGAGCACTTCTTCTTTGCAGAGATAATCCATCCCACCTCACAGGTGTGGCATATCAAGATGCTGATTAGACAGCATGATTATTGCACAGGTGTGCCTCAGGGTGGCCACAATAAAAGGCCACTCTAAAAATGTTCAGTTTAATCACACAGCACAATGCCACAGATGTTGCAAGTTCTAAGGCTGCATTTGACATGCTGACTGCAGGAATGTCCACCAGAGCTGTTGGCTGTGAATTGAATATTTATTTTTCTACCATAAGCCGACTCCAAAGGCGTTTCAGAGAATTTGGCAGTTCATCCAACCGACCTCACAACTGCAGACCACGTGTAACCACACCAGTCCGGGACCTCCCCTCCATGATCTTCTGAGACCAGACACATAGAAGCTGCTGCAACAATCAGTTTGCATAACCAAAGAATTTATGCATAAACTGTCAGAAACCGTCTCAGGGAAGTTCATCTGCATGCTCGTCGTCCTCATTGGGGTCTGCACCTGACTGCAGTTTGTCGTAGTAACTGACTTGAGCAGACAGACGCTCACATTCGATGGCGTCTGGCACGTTGGAGAGGTGTTGTCTTCACGTATGAATCCTGATTTTTACTGTTCAGGGCAGATGGTAGACAGCGCGTGTGGCATCATGTGAGTGAGCGTTTTGCTGATGTCAACGTTGTCGATGGAGTGGCCCATGGTGGCAGTGGGGTTATGGTATGGGCAGGCGTATGTTATAGATGAGGAACACAGGTGCATTTTATTGATGCCATTTTGAATGCACAGAAATATCGTGACGAGATCTTGAGGTCCATTGTTGTGCCATTCATCCGGGACCATCACCTCATGTTGCAGCATGATAATGCACGGCTCCATGTTGCATGGATCTGTACACATTTCCTGGAAGCTGAAACATCCCAGTTCTTTAGTGGCCAGCATACTCACCGGACATGTCACCCATTGAACATGTTTGGGATGCTCTGGATCTGCATATACGACAGAGTGTTCCAGTTCCTGCCAATATCCAGCAACTTGGCACAGCCATTGAAGAGGAGTGAACCAACATTCAACAACCTGATCCACTCTATGCCAAGGAGATGTGTTGCACTGCGTGAGGTAAATGGGGGTCACACCATATACTGACTCATTTTCCCACCTAAAATCTGCGGCCGTATTTAACCCTGAACTAAAATGAGTTTGACACCTCTGCAGTAAACGAAGCAGAATTTTGATTCTGTTGGATTTGTGACAATAACTCCTTTTAACAGGAAGGAACCACCAGCAGAACCAGATTTAAAGGTGGAAAACATCTGCTGGACCTGTTGGTGTTTGTGCACAGGAGGGGGAGAAGAGAAAACAGGATAGACGGAAGAACATCAGAGTATCACGAGAGAGAGAGAGAGAGAGAGAGAGAGAGAGAGAGAGAGAGAGAGAGAGAGAGAGAGAGAGAGAGAGAGAGAGAGAGAGCCAAGGAGGTAAAATTTTCTCTGGCATTTATTTATTTGTGTGTTTGTCTGTTAGCAGCATGACAAATTTTGAAGGGGATCATTATACTGATTCTGGATCAGTTTCCAAAAATGAAAAATCCTTTTCTCTCTTTAATGGCAAAATTTCAAAAATTCATAACTTGGTTTGTAATTTTATCATGATTTTTCCAAAACACAGGGCCCATACATTTCATAGAGCCTTTATAATGTGAATGATCACGGTACCATAATCAGGATCACTGATCCAGATCAGAAGATGTTTAGGTTTGCATTTTCAGAGTGCTATTGTTTGATCTGAAATGACTGGGGAAAAAAAAGATGTAGATACATGTGTAAGAAGTAAGACAGAAAATGACAGATTTTTTTTTAACTTATTCTAAAAGCCTCTCCAATAATTTTGGAATTAGATTGGTTTTCTGTGTCATTCTTATTTCTTTAGAATTTGGACCCAAATTGTGTCACAGCAACTGTAAAAAAAACTAAGTTAATAGTCTGACAAATGATTCATCAATTAAAGCTTGTTTTTAGGAGGGAAGTAGCTGGACACTAGGCAGATGTTATTGTTTGACACAGTCCCCATCAACAGGTATCATTTATCACCTTGATCCCAGAAATCCATTACAATAAATTGATCCGATGCAACACAACAGTATGCTACACATTAAGGACCATTTCTGTCCTTAAATGTTTTATATTCTGGCCATAACTGTTGGAAAAAGGTTACTTCTTATTATGTATGCATAATATGCACTGTATATTATGCATACATAATGTATGCAAACACTGCACTGGCGCTTTAGTATCAGTTCACACACACTTATTTGGAAGGGTGGAATAAAATGTTGACGAGCCTTTTCTGACTTTTGTCAGAACAACCTCTCACACTTCCTCTTTCTGCTTCCTGTCGGTGTCCTCTTTCATGCTCCACAAACGGTTGATCTCATCCTCCTCCCTGTGCTTCTTTCAGATTTCACCTTTCTGCCCTAAAAATTATTATTTCTTTTTTTTAGTTTTCTCTAAACTGCAGCATGTAAATTACAAAACGAACCTGTCTTCTCTTGTTGTTTTTGAACAACAAAGTCAGTCTTACTAATCATCAAAGGTTTTGAGGTGTCAGGCAGCCACTAGGGGGCAGTGTGGCATCAGGTTGCATCAGGAGATTTTATTTATTTATTTATTTATTTACTTATTTATTTCAGGAATAGCCAAGTGGTTGAATGCATTTCACACACAAACATGTAGTGTTTCTCTCTCTCTCTCACACACACACACACACACACACGCAAGCTTAGTTTTTGCGATTTGGGCTCATTTTGGTTCCTCTCTGCCGATGACTGACAGGTTCTTAACGAGAGCAGCCTAGAGCATTTGCCCTCAGGCCTGTACATCAACCATCAACACACACACACACACACACTACACACACAATACACACACAAGCGCGGGCACACGAACCACGCTTGACCAGTTTGTCCATTGCTGAGGGGATGTTTGACAGTCACTGGGCGACAGTTTGGCTTTAGCAGCATTATTATGTTTCTATGAAGCCGCCTTGCCCAACACAGAAGGAATGTTGGCTGCAACATTGTTCATTGAGGTTCAACAAAAACACAAACCAAGGCTACTTCAAGTGCACACGTGCAAGCCTGTCTGTGTGTGTGTGCGTGTAAATGAAGGCCACCATGATGAGTTAGCGTAGCTTCTTGGTGAGGATGGAAACCCGGAGCAGCACATTTTTTCTCCCGTGTTCATGTTTCATTCTTCCTCTCACCTCTGTTACCTCCTATTTTTTTCTACTCCGGTGAGGAGAGAAGAGCCAATTAAAATACTCTGTGGATGGATACGATGAAGAAAGACATACCTCCTCCATGACATCCTCTCTACCCCCCGTGCAGTGACAGATCTGGTGCATCCAAAAGGGGGTAAAGAAAACGCACCGACTGCCACCATACAACTGTCATTAAATGTTGATATATAATATCAAATATATATATACTGAATACATGTACAGTTGGAAATTAACATATAAATCAAAATCCCCCACAAACATACAGCAGCTTGATGTTTGCAGTCAGAATGGAGAGAGAGAAAGAGAAAGAGAGAGAGAGGGAATCTCAGGTGCAGCAGGAGGTGCAGGACATATTCATATTTTACATTTCAGGTAGGAATACACATACACTCGCACAAATCCGCATTGCATGCATATATGTAGCTACAACTGTGAATTCACGTTTCCATGTATATATCTTGCATACTTCTCCTCCTCCTCTTTATCTCTTTCCCTGACCCAGCATTCGGCCTTCCCTGGAGATCCTGTTTTCAGTTGCAGACTGAGTCTACACACACACACACACACACACACGAACGCAGTGCCGTGTGTCTCTGAGGACTTTTGAGCTGCCAGTCAATCCAGCTGCAGACCTCACCACTTTCTCTGCTGTGTGGGTCCAGCAGACGGCAGGAGGTTTGTGTGAATGTACGAGTATGGGGAGGCACAAGGTCAAAGGGCCTGCAAGAGTGTGAGCATTCCTTTCTTTGTGCCTCTCTAAATACAATATGCTGCTGATATTTACCTGCTTTAATATTTCAACAAAGCAGCTGAGGGCGGTGAGCTTGGATCCAAAGCCCCACGGCTCAGATCGAATCGTTAGTCAGCAGCAGGTATACAACAAAACAAACCCAATAAAACATTGGTTTCCATTTGAAGATACGCTGAGGGGACCGTGGGACGAAGGGAGAACAAAGTTGACATGAGGGCTGTTGAGTGAGAATGTCCAGAGACACCGGTCACACACTCGTTCTCTCCCTCACACACACAAATCTGGTCCTGAGATTCTGAGTGGCCATTTGGAAATCTTGACGGCAGTTCACTGACCCAGCGCTAACAAGTCAGCAAGCGTTGCCTCTGAGGAGCAGCGCCTCTGATCCAGTGACCACACAGAGTTGTCTATCTCCTGACCGTGTTTGACCACTGCTTTAAACTGATTAGCCAGTTGTCCAGTCAAGTTACTGTCAACAGAGACATGACGATGCTCCAATCCTCCATGTTTTACGACTTTTTGAAAGAACGGCCCAACATAAGGGTTGTTTGTACAGATTTGTTATCAGTTCCATGAAAAGGAGCTTGTACTCTGAAAGGCAACGATAGCTCAGTCACTCCAGCACTAGCTGTCCACTGGGATCGGACAACGGCCAACCAAAGAGATATGGCTGAATGAACGTGTGATGGTCCGAGTGTCAGAGGCGGAGGGATTCACCCGTTTAATGAGAATCTATGGCCTGCACTGATAAAGGGGCTGACTGAGAGGCTCTGACAAGTCCTAATGCTCAAATGTATAAATGATGTGGGTGGGAGACGGGGGGGGGAGCAGGATGTGTGTATGGACCAAATCTCCTGCGTTGTTTAGTGAACGGATAGGAACTGACAAACGGCTGAAGACAGAAAACCACAAAACCTTCTCCAAGTACTGAAAGAAGCAATAAAATGAATGACTTGCAACGAGAAATTAGTCAGACGTCCAAGAAACTCAGCAGATGGCCACGACTCGATGATTTGACCACAGAGTCCAACGCCAGTGTGTTGAGCAAGAACAGAAACCACTGGGCTTGCATGGCAACATTATCACCCTTTTATATGAATGTGTGTGCAATTTACAAAATGTGTCTACTTCTCTAAAAACGTGAGTCACAGATAAATGGGCCGCTGTCAGGCACTTTTGCATGGGTGTCCGGATATGACGGAGGTAACGTTATTTTAAGCCGAGAGTAACATTTAAAGTAATGAAACATCTCAGTGAGAACTGAGTAGAAACCAATCTACTTTTGGCACAAGATAACTTATTTGTAAGTAACTTTTGTTGAGTTTGACAAGTGACTGGTTGCTGTCCGTCAACTCACTGCACAACATCAGTCTGATGACTGTTGGCATTAGCATTAGCATTTTGACTGATGAGCAGCTTGATAGCTTAGTTGTTAACAAATGAAAAGCACAAACGTTTATTTTGATCCAACTCTTTAATGGCAATGTTTGCATCCATCTCTTTGTTTATATATCTATATGTAAAAAATAAAACTCAAGGTTTTGACTGAGGTGCATCTTGGCCAGAAATTCAAAAAAATGCCTTGATTATAGGCGGGGCTCCTGAAGCAGTTATGACATACCCAGTCTATACTATAAAATCTCCAAAGAACAATCTATGCTATGCTAACGTGATGTGAGAAGCCAACAAAACCTCACAAACCACAATTCTTGGGCTTTTACAATTAAAATTTGATTGTAAAAGCCTGATTTCTACCCATAGAGGGCAGTGACTCTTACATTTTTACAACAAAATACATTTGTTTTCAGCAGTTTCAAAGTTTAGTTACTCTTTAAAGAATGTTTAAAGTCTTTAACAAATTACAACTATGTAATAATTGAATTGAACCATCCTTTGTTTTTGGACTCACATTACGCTCATGTGTTTTCATTGATATTTTTTTTATATATATATATATATATATATATATATATATATATATATATATATACATATATAAGATCTTTTTAATTACATTTTTGTTCAGTAAATACAAAAAAATAAATGATTAAAAAAAGTTATACTAATAACTTCAACTAATTGCAACACTTGGCCAACAGTAGTTACAATGATTATGATTAAAATAATACATTTCAAGGTACTGCAGCCCTTTATTTTCCAGCTTTTGTGCAGTTTAAAGCCCAACAACGGGGTGTTATTATCTCACTGTTACTGCAGCTTTTCCACAGTGTCAGAGTATTCTATCTGGAAGTGTTGCAAGGTGCGTGACTAAATGAAAAAAAAAACTTGTGCAAACACCAATATTAGTAATGTTTTCATTTGCATTGATGGAACATCTGAAAGAACGATCTAAAATTCACAAGCACGCACGCACACAAACAAGCGCACACAGGCTTTGTTATGTAGAGAGTGTTTCCCTCTGCACTCGGGAGAAGGGTTAAAATCAGATTGAGTCGATATCACTGGAGAATAACACGTTTACTGTACAGCTTCAGTGTGTGTACATACGTGTGTGACTTCTGCCTTGTTGTGAAACGCCTGTGTGTATTTGTGTGTGTGTGTGGGAGAAACACGGAGCCCAGGGACTTCCTCTCTCCTTCTGCAGGCCTCAGTTGAAATAGAATTGAATAGTCTGAATCCTCAATGGTAAACGTTCACAAAGTCAATACCAACTGTTAGGTCTTCTCTGCAATGGGGTTAAGGGCATTATCATTTCTGAGAAAACACACACACACACACACACACACACACACACACACACACACACACACACACACACACACACACACACACACACACACACACACACACACACACACACACACACACACACACACACACACACACACACACACACGCAGGCTGCCCCATGAGATGCTAAAATATTTTTGAATCTTGTGCAAAATGCTTACTGTACACTCTGCTTAAAAATTCTCTTTCACTGTAACGGATTCATTGAAGGCTTGTTTTCCATCTTTGTTCACTAATCTCTGAACAACGCTCCCGGTGGGCGTGTGGTGGTTTTTATAGTGACATCAGTGCCTGAGGGACAGCAGCATCACTAATCTGACTAAGAACGAAACCCAGTTCAGCCCCAGTATGTTTCAGCACACAAAGGAGATTTATGTAAATAACTGCAGGAGGGATGTAATGAAATCATTAGAGAAAGTATCATAACTACATGGACGAACCAAGATTTGGAGTACATTAAGTTGACTGTTTAAACCATAAAAGGGAATTGACATTCACTACTGGCCAAAAGTTTTAGAACACCCTAATTTTTCCAGTTATTTATTGCAATTCAAGTCGTGCAAGTCCAATGAATAACTTCAAATAGTTCAAAGGTAAGTACTGTACAGCCAGAGGTTAAAAAAAAGGTTTGGTTACCCAAAACTGAAAAATAATGTACATTTCAGAATTATACAAATAGGCCTTTTTAAGGAAAAAGGAAGTGGGTTAAGAATTTAAAGCTGTTCTGCAGCAATGAAGGTTGAATCAGCCTTGAAAGCTGGTGCGACTGATTCCTACAGGTGTTTTCTTGGTTACTTCCAGTACAACCCCCTCTGTCTGCATAAAAGCAGTGTTGGAACACACTGTGGTACCAGACCCTCATGAGCATCAGGTGAACAGTATTGTTCATGGATTCCATCATTTCTTTTTCAACTCAAATTGATTGTTTGTTCTATGCTTTCATTTCAGAGTGCAATGACACAATAAAGTGAATCATTTTCAGTAAAAACTGGAAAAAGTGTGATGTTCTAAAACTTTTGACCGGTGGTGTAGTTGTGTTTACATTGGTATGATTAGGGATCATCTATGGTAGGGGTTCTCAAACTTTTCAGCCGGCAACCCCCAAAATAAAGGTGCCAGAGACCGGGGACCCCCACTGTACCTGTAGGTGGTTCAACACAGACAGTTATGTGGAGACAGGGCCATCTATAAGGTTGGATAAAGGGGAGAGTTTTTTGGGGCCCAAATAAAATGGGTTGAAACCAAAAATGGTGGAAAAGGTGGTGAAATGGGATTTTCGAAACCACAGAAATTGGTTAAAAGATGCAAATTAGAGTGGCCTAAATGGAGAGAAAAAGTGGTGAAAAAAGTATCAGTATTGGAAAAATAAGCATGATATTTGGTGAAAAGAGGTTAAAATTGACAATAATAATTTTCAGAAAAGGCATTGAAATTTGATGGAGAAGTGGCAGAAATGGGCGTAATGTAGAAAAAATGCATTAAAAGGAGCAAAAATATGCAAGAAAAAGTGATGAATATAGGTTAACGTGTGATAGGGTAAAAAGCGTAAAAGTAAGCAAAAATGGTCTCAAATTGTTCAAAATTTTTTTTAGTTTCTTGAAGGCATCTGGCAACCCCCTCCCAGTGTCTCGCGACCCAAAGGTTGAGAACCCTTGATCTACGGAGCAATGATTAAAACAATGCAGGGGCAGAGCTTGATGCAGGGGCAAACATTAAAGACTCTCCACTTCACCCCTACAGTCCAAATATTTCCCATCCTTAAAGAAAAACTTCTTCATTGTAATAATCTGTTTGCGGTTGAGGCTGATCTCCATTGGCTTCCCACATTTTTGAATTATTACCGTGAATGATGCAAAAAGCTGGCACTCAACATGCCACCAGCCTTTTAGATCACGTGTGTGAAGAGTAGCAACATAAATCCATGTCCCTCTGGACTCCTGCAGACCCTCCAAATGGATTCATTTGCTCTTTAGTTTGGGTCATACGCAGGTTAGTCCGGTATGTGGCTGCGCTCACGCCGTGCCTCAGTGTCCAACCATGATGCGTTACTTTGAACAAATTTGCTGCTCAGTGTGGTAGCTCAGTTTTTACGAGTGGTGCAGCCTCTAATGCATCCTGCTGGTCATTAATGGTGGTCCGGTGTGGACCTTTTACTGCAGCGCAGTGTTTCATTTGAACAGCCAGCAATAAAACCACAGGCTCTGTCACTCAGTGTCATTTAAAGCAGGACTGATTGAGACCATCTACGGCCTTTAGCTTCACCACCTTGCTTCCCGCGTGCGTTCCGTCTTGGCCGGCTCATGAATAATGAATGAGGATATATGCAGGCTTGAGCTCAGATATTAATGGAGCTGAAAAACAGAATGGAGAGCCTGCCTTTGTGCTGCCAGCCATCTCTACTCTGTCGGCCCCTGCCTCGCTTACACCTTTTTCCATTCTTTTCCTATTTCTTCCTTATTCCTCCTTTTTCTGCTGCCGCTAGGTTGAGATGAGACGGCAATCTGCCTTGGTTGTTCTCTAAAGTTATTCACTTCTATTCTGGCTGTCACGCTGGGGGCAAAGGTGGACAGCCACTATGGACATAGATTAATATTTAGCTTTAAAAACTGTGGAGGAAAAAAAGTAAAAAGTTGACTTGGCAGCATGTGGAAGGTGGCGTTGGTTGATTAAACTTGATCTCATTGATTCAAGGGCAACAACGTGAGCTTCCTCTTTTGTTTGCACCATCCTGTCTTTCTTTCTGCCATTCAATGATCTGCTGACTGTTGCCAGAGCTGCCATCCACCAAACTGTGGCAGTCAGCAGTGAGAGGTGTGGTGTTTCCAGAAGAGTCAGGGTTCTTCCCACAACTGCTTTAAAAATATGCCGTAAAAACATTCAAAAGTCATATAATTGATGCATTTGTGAAATAGAGTTGAGACAATGCTTTGCTCAAACTGTCCATGTGGCACGAAGGGTGTTGGCAGTCAGAGGAAGTCTGGCCCCGGGGTTGGCAGAGTCGCTGCCCATCCTTGGATGGCTGGCTCTGTTTAGGCCAGAGGGCACAGCTAATGGGCAGAGTCCTCTAACCCTTCATGTGTGCCAGGATGTCTCCACATTCAACAATGTCACATCCACACACTCTGAGAGATCAGACTGAAAATCATCGCTCTGATCCAGAAAACTGACGGTTTGGCTCCGGATGTGAGTGGGGTAGTCAGGCCAGATCAGGATGACCTTAAACTCTGACCAAAGATTGTTGGTATCTTCCACAACTTGTGGGAACCAATGCACAGCTATGACACACAGCTAAACCTTACATTATGAGAAGGTACAGAAGTTGTTACATCTGCCCGGAAGGTAATATTTTTATGTATTAGTTTGTTTATCTTTTGACAGGGTTACATAAAAATGATTTTAACAAAAGACAGACCATTTACCACAGAGGATTCCATTACATTTTTGAGGGGATCAGGATTAATGTATTGATTTAGATTCAGATCTTTATGAAATTTGATTCGGTTATGCTGGGTTGGTTCCTCAATTACTCCACAGAGTTTCATCCAGATCAGATCTAGATTGTACATTTCATTGATTTTTCTAAAAAAAAAAAAAGTGCCCATTAATTTGAATAATAGTACTTGTCAGCAAATTCCCAAATACTGTATCTTCCTTATTACCTGTGAGTCGGTGTGATTCATACATACAGTAGTTGAAAGCACTTGTGGTTCAACAGGTCAGCAGACTTTCGGTAGACAAAGGATGTACAGACACTCACGGGATAAAAAGTCTATTGAAAGAAGCCTGTTTCGGTAGTTTAGTGGAAAATCTAGTGCCAGGAATGAAAGTGCTTTTTTAGGCACAGTTTTAGTCATTATTGTTATTTAAATTCTCAATATATTTAGTCTTTTGGCGTCTGTTCTCGTTGACATTTGAATGCAAGCTTGGAAACGATGGACAGAACAGGATGCCAGTCTATAACACAAGCAGTAAAACTCTAATTAATCCAATATATTATAGGAGGAAAGTACAGTTCTTGTTAGGGAAACATGAATCAAACCCAGTGCCTTCTTTCTGTGAGGCAGACAAACTAACCACTGCACTTTGGTACTGCTCCAATTTTTCCCAACTATGTTCAGTTAATCACTCTTTCTTTCTAGCGTTCTGTCTGTCTGTCTGCTACCATTTCTTTACTGTGTGTCATTTCACAGTTGGTATTTTTCAGTGCTCACCCACACAACACAATTTCAACTTTGCTCAACTTGTTAATAGGACTTGCAAGTTGGCAGCGTTGTTTTGCTGTCCGCGTACTCCAAAGACTCATATAAAATGTATCTTCAGCACAAAGCGGGGGGTTTTGATCTCGGAAGTGAAGCAGAGTGTCAGTGAAACACCGTTGAAAAGGGAGTGGAGTTCAAAAAGTTTAAAATTTCACTTTTTCGTGCTAGCTTGGGTGAGCGTCTCAGCTAATTACGCGCAAATCCCTCACGCTCACGGCTTCCCAATCCACCGGCGCTGCCGTCTCCGCCGAGGACAAAGGAAAACAAAGCAGACTGACAAACAAACAGTGAGTGAAAAAAAAAAAAACGATATATAAAAGGGAGGAAGCTTTCTTTCCATATAGCAGCTGAGCTGAGGCGACAATGGCGTTTAATCAGTGGGTTTTTGTGGCGCCGTCAGCGAGCAGCCTCAGCGGCGCGGCGCTCTGATCAGTGCAGGGAGAGGAGCTTCCTACTGAGCTGCTGTCGCCCCTGAACCACAGGTCACTCCTTGGTGAGTAGGTTTCATTCTGCTGTCACCTCCATAGTGCCATCTCTTTCTCTCATTAAGATACTCTCTCTCTCTCTGTGTGTGTGTGTGTGTGTGTGTGAGTGTGTGTGCATGTTTTTGTGTTTGTTTTCTGCCTCAGCGTGTGGAGGTATTGCACCCCAGGACTAGCCTAAAGGGGATGTGGATTCCCGGCCTCCGCTGAGATACAGCATCGCAACTAGGATTTCTACCATCGGGAGGGGGGAGTGTGTGGGTGTGTGTTTGTGTACACGTGTACATGTGTATTGCAGAGATACGAGACGCATCAAGTGACTCGGTGCCTCGGGGTCACACACACATGCAGAGAGGGAGCTGGTGCTGTGGCGGCGTAAACAAGAGCAGGATGTTAGATCTCATCAGCCTCATCACACGCTTTATTATGCTGATGTGGGAGTTTACTGTAAACTAATCAGGAATCCAGGAGCCACGCGGGATACATGGCTGAAAGGTTCAGTGTATAAGAACTCACTCTGCATCCAAACCGCTAACTTTAACCCTTTTATTATCCAGAGGTGAAAGTAACGGATTACGAGTACTCACGTTACTGTAATTGAGATGCTTTTTACTGTAATTGAGTTGCTTTTATGGGTATTTGTGTATTTCTAAATCAGTCATTTTACTTGTACTTAAGTACATTTTAAAAGACATAAATAATTCATTACATTTCTATACCCAACCTTTACTGAGTAACATTTTTTGTGATGTTTTATTTCCGTTTCATGGTCTCTTCAGGCACATTGAACATAATACATATGTTCTTAGTCATACCTATTATACTGTTACCCACATGGCACAATTGGCATTATAGATTCATAAATGAACCGTAGCTATGAATAGAGCCTGAGATTTTTATTTTATTTTGAAATGAAGTCATTGGTGTTATTTATTTATTTATTTTTAATAATTGTACATTTTGACAAACCTTTTTTTTATACAGATGTTTTAGTGGAAAATAAATTAAGTTCCAATTGTCTGAGATTTAGTTTCTTCCATTTTACATTTAAGATATTTACTGTACACAAGGGAACCGTGGCAGGATTTATTACCAAAAATAAACATGGTGGGTGAAAGTAACTAGTAGCTTTTACTTTGAGTACTATTTAATTCAGCTGCATTTTACTTGTACTTGAGTATTTTATGTATGACTTACATGTACTTGAGTATAATTTCAACAAATTAACAGTACTTCTACTTGAGTAGAATATATCAGTACTCTTTACACCTCTGCTATTATCCTCAAAAATTATCAAACACATTTTACTTTTGGGGATATTTGCCTCCAGAAAATGATTTTCAAAAAATTGTGGGCCAAGTTTTTGCATCAGACACTTTATAATAAAACCGTGACCTGTTCTCTAGCGCCACCATCAGTTATTTAAATTAGAATGAATGTTTCTTAAATAGCTTTCATTCAAATCTTTTCAAATTTACTGACAACATTATTGACCACAAGCGTGTGAACCCTATTGGTTGTGGTGATGATGTGACTTTTCCACCATCAGGTCAAACATTCAGCCTTAGTGTTGGTGTATCTTGACTATCTTTCATCTAAATCTTTTCTAATTTGGGGGTGCACGTTCATGACTCTCACAGAATGAACCATATTGATTGACGTTGGTCTTTACGTTTTTGGAAGGGACTGTGTCTGCTGGAGGGTCATCACTCAAAATCAGGATGCTCCTCAACACAGTTAAAACAGCTTGGGGTCAAATAGACCCCAGGGGAACACCAATGTCTGCAACGTGTTCAGCACGTTGAAAAGATATGATCATGATACTGTTATGCTTAATCACTTGTACAAATGAAATTAGGAAAAGTCATGAAATATGGAAGCAGAAAAATAAAGTCAAATGCTTTAATTACTTTTTGAATGATAAACATTGAATGGGGTCAAATTGACCCCAAGTATAATAGGAAGGTTAAATCTCTATATGGCCTCAGCAACACAGTGTACCATAAACTAGTTGAAAGATTTTAACCACCATCCAAACTGTGTGTGTGTGTGCGTGTGTGTGTGTGTGTGCGTGTGTGCATGGTGGACTCCAACTCTTTGACCTGTCTGTCGCCGTATGCTAATATTGGCCTTTAAACCAAGTCACAAAACACACTCCCAGTCCTCAAGTTTGTTCACTTGCATAAATGCAAATGATTTTTTATTCTGCGCTCCACATCGTCTCTGACTTACACATGGACACAGCAGCACAGTGTCCCAAAGTTCAGTGTCGTTTTCAGGCATCAAAATATAACACCTGAGCGTTTATTGGACCAGGCATCACACCTATTAAATATTGAATAAACAAATATTGACTTTCTACACCTTTTTATGCCTTAAATGTCAAACGGTTTACCTGTTTTGTTTTTTACATTCATCTGTGGACTTTTAATTTGACTTCCTTATGCTTCACGCAAAGAGGATCTGAGAAGAAGAATAAGAAAGCAGCCTGAGTGGGAGGAAATAAGAGTATTATTTAGGAAACAGAGGTCTGTGTCACACCAGATATACAGTATCTGTCAGTGATTGTGCTGTATTAGAGAGGGTTCAGGTCTCAGTCTGTAACGTAACGTCATATACAGTATTTCATTTTATTCATCAATGTCCTATAAGAGAACAATTGTAAGCAAATGAAATACATTCTCTTTGGTTTCTCAGAGGCTAAATGACTGTTAACAGATCATCCTCTGTTGGAGTTTTAGCCATGCAGGTGCTTTAGCTCCTCCCACAGTCCAAACACAGGTGAGGTTAGATGTTAGATATGACTGTAGGTGTGAATGCTTGTGTCTGCAGTGTCCATCCATGACCTCCTCAGCTTGTATCTGGATTCCCAGTTTCACTAAACTGGGATAAACCCACTTATAATAAACCACTAAGACTCCACATAGATGAGTGGGTGTAGAAAGATGCTAAACTATAGTCTTGTAGTTGAGAGATGGCACTGATAACCACTGCAGCACAAATGAACTAAACACATGTTAGATTATAGGAGGAAACACACCCATGAAAAAAAACATGCAAAATCCCAAAGAGGAAGAGATAGTGTCAACGTCCCAGACCTTAAGTATGAACTACTTCTCAGTCGTATTGTCCACACTGAAAAGGAATAAAGACACAAGTTTGGGAAAACAGATAGTTGTTGTAGTTATAAAGTTAAACTGCAGTTTAGGTTATTTTATTATATATATTTTCTAAAGAACGTGTTCCTCCAACATACTTTGCATTCTGTAGGCCAGGAGTGTCGAATTTCTGTTAGTTCAGGGGCCAAATATGAACCAGTTTGACCTTAAGTGGGCCACAGATTTTAGGTGAGAATAAGAGCAAATTTAAAAATAATGTTTGCACTTCCACGTATAAATGATATATAAATGATGAAGTATATCAGTCCCTGCAGGATCTTCACTTCAATTTCCCTGGTTTTGGGAATTTGGGGAAATTTCATGGAATAATGTGAAGAAAATTTACCTGATTTTGGAAAAATTGAGAGTTCTTTCAATATTTTGAGATTAAAAATGACTGCCGTCATGTGATATATAAGAACTGTATAACTGAGCTCTGCAAATATTGTGGATTTAAATTCATTTTTTTGTATTTGGAGGGGCTGAGATATCTACAACTGAATTAGTTAGTAATTTACAAAATATTTAATGTTTTTTCTATCGTTTTTACTTTTTCAAGTGGGCCAATTTTGAGGCTCTATAGGGCCGGATTTGGCCGCCGGGCCTTGAGTTTGACACATGGGCTTTAGGGTGTCTGTGGTATCTTTGTAGGTGTAATAGGGATAATCTGTTTATTGATTGCTGGGAACATGATTCTCTCAGTCAGGTCCAGATGTGCTTATTAATACTAATACTACCACTGCTACTACTACTACTACTAATACTAATAATAATTATAACAATAATAATAATAATAGAGTTCTGTTGGTGACTTGGCACCTTTTACCTGTTTACATATGAATATATACTTTTGTTTTATTTGTTATTTTCTTTTCATTCATTATTATTAGTTTAATATTTTTAATTCATACTTATTATTCATTTGCACATTCATTAATTTGTACCTTGTCATCTAGTTTGCTTTACAACCTCTTTGTGTAGTCTTGCTCCTTGTTTCCATGTTTTCTGTGTGTATGTGTGTATGTGTGTATGTGTGTATGTATGTGTGTGTGTGTGTGTGTGTGTGCGTGCGTGCGTGTGTGTATTATTGCTGCTCTTTGCTTTTTCTAATGACCAATCGGGGATTAATAACTTTCTTTCTGATTCAGTTTTTTTAATTTAAACTAACATTTTGTCCATCAAAATAAGAGATAAGACGTCTCAGTTGACAGAAAATCTGTGTATGTACTGTAGTTAAATAGAGTTGGAGGCTTTTGGATTACAAACTAAAATAAATAAAATTCACATTCAACAGATTAAATAATATGTTAATAAGTGTCTGTTGTCCTTGTACTGCTGCCCTCCATAGAAAGTGACTGTGACTCATGTCTAAATGATCCTGGACAAGATGTCTTCACACCGCTGATGCTTTCATGTGCATAGATGGATGCAGCATCAATTTCTTGCAGCACCTTGATATAATAGCGCCTTGTGTGTGTGTGTGTGGGCTGTCATCCTGAGACCCCTGCATGTTGGTGTTCAACCACAGCAGATCCCGTGAACAGCCTCTGACACAGGAGCCTCCAGCGTGGCTGTCTGTCGTTTAGGACTCGTAAACAAGGTGCATGTTGGGAATGGAGGGGTCCTGCTGCTTTTGTGTCTTCTGTCTGCTGTCAGAAAAAAAAAAAAAAAGATGTCCAAAGATGAAGGCGAGGTGAGGAAGAGGCAAGAGATGAGGGAGGACAAGACTAAAAGGACGAATATGAGAAGAGGGAAGAATGGAGAGCAACACTGAGGAAGGGGAGAGAGAGAAAAAAGGAAGAACAGGACAGATTGACAGAAGAAGACATTCAAAGACAAGACAGTGAATGTTGAGAACAAGCGGACAAGAACATGACAGAGGCAGTGACCTGTGACGAGGAGATAAAAACAGAGCGTGGGTTCAGCAGCTCCAGTAATTATGGAAAATCTTTGTCATTTAAGATGTCGTATTTCTTTAAAATTATAGATTTCCTGAAGTGGTGGATTTCCAAACACTATAAATGTGTAAGAAGAAGAAAAAACAAAACTAAGTGAAAACACAAAAAAAGACACTCAGAAAACAGGAAATAATAAGTACAGTTTGGGGATAATACAGAAAGGTGTAGCGTAAAGTAGCTTTATTGATCCCACAGTGGGGAAA
Organism: Gouania willdenowi; assembly: GCF_900634775.1. NCBI lineage: Eukaryota > Metazoa > Chordata > Actinopteri > Blenniiformes > Gobiesocidae > Gouania > Gouania willdenowi. The sequence goes on from NC_041047.1 coordinate 11,590,985, forward strand.
TTTACTGTCGTTACGGTTCAGATCAAGTACAAGAAAAAAGAGACAACAGGAGGACACAGAATACCCAACAGACGTCCAGAAAATAGTGCAATGTGATAATAGAGGCTATATATAAACAGAAAAATAATATAAAAGTATAAAGAATATAGATATGTGTGCATTTACAGACGGTGCAAGGAGAGATGCTTTAGACAGTGGGTCCCGCAGGCACCGAGGAGCCCACATGGACCCTCAGAACTGCCCTCAGACCTGTTCTAACAGAGCTTTGTCCAAAACCTCATTTACTTGCCAGGCTTTGAACTCACAAAGATAAATAGAAGTGACAGATGTACTCAGAGCCTTAGTAAAGTTAAATATTGGGCAAGTTTTTGGACTAAATTAACCATATTTAAATATTTATTTTCACTAAAACATTGGGACGAATGTGTTTAAATGTGTACGATTTTGTTTGTGTTTAAATTGCAAAGTGTATTTTTGTAAAATATTACCAAATAGTTAATTTGTACAAATGTTACATGTTTTACGATTAGTTAAAAAGTTGTTAGTTAGGGGCTAGAAAAATAGAAACATAAAGATTTCCTGAAATGTGATTAAAATGAAACAATTTTAAGAAAATTAAGAAAAACTTGTTCTACCTTTTTTAAGTTACTGCTAGTTTTATTTATGATCTTACGCTTTAATTAAAATGAAACCATGAAAAATTAGTATTTAGGAGATGTATATCAAACCGGTAGCCCTTCAAATTATTCAGTACGTTTGAAGTACAGCTCGCAATTTCAGAACGGCTGGTGACCCCTGCCTTAGACTGTTTTCTTGTACAGTCAGACAGTGAACAAGTAAAGCACTGAAGAATAGAGATTCAAAGGACACAAATTAAAAACAAACATCATTTGGAAATATTTTAAAAATGGAAAACAATTGTAAGAAAATAAGTGATGCAGAGGCAAAACAGATGATAATGGACAAGAGAAATAACTGACAATATTAAAATCAACTAAATAAATATATATTAAAAAAAAAATGACCAAAGAAAGGTGACAGATTGACCCCGACAGCTAAATAAATATATATAAATATATACACACACACAAAGAGGGGGGACCATTTAAAGTGGTGGTTTTTTTTAACAGAGTTACACACACACACTGAGCTCACCTGGAGGTGCTGTGTGTGTGTGTGTGTGTGTGTGTGTGTGTGTGTGTGTGTGTGTGTGTGTGTGTGTGTGTGTGTGTGTGTGTGTGTGTGTGTGTGTGTGTGTGTGTGAGGGGGGGGGGTCTGTGTTTATCTGAGGCCCTGCAGACAGGACGATCAAAGGCTCCTCAGTCTTTGTCTGTTAACGTTGAATAGACAATAGTAAAGCAGGCTGGCTTTGATATCAGCTCACTCTTATTGATCACAGAGGAGAAGAGATTGAAATATGAGAGACAACCCTGAACTGCATTCTTCTGTAGATATTGATTATATCCACAACAGACGGCATTTCACCGTCATCCAAGTTTTCACTCCTCATTTTTTTTTCTCCTTCCAAACCCTGAAACTGTGTCTGGATTTATACCTGACACAGTTTGAGTTTCATCTCATAGCTGCTGCTCAACGTTTACGTGTAAACCTGTTAATGACGAACTGTCGCTGCCAGCCTAAATACATTTTCTATTTCTCAACTTAAATAGATTCTATTGTTGCCGTTTTACAGTATCAAAGTTATTTAAGAGGAGGCTTTTTAATCTTTGAAAAAAATGTCAAAACATCATAGGCGGAGCTTGAGATTCCTGCCAGGGGGGCAAAAGAAACAAGAGAATTAAATATATAGACTGTCTCGAGATTTGCGCCAACCATGATGTGTGTAACATTTACAATAATGCAAAGATTATTAGTAACATAATTGATAATGTTGACTACAAAAATTTGCGTCGACGTGTCATTTAATGTTGTAAATTCGTGATGAAATCAGGCCGGCGGCCGCTTTCTGCTTGGCTTTTGCTGCAGTACCATACATGAACTGCTGGATGCAGTGTCGCTTCACCATTTACATTGTGAAGAAGAATTGTGCAACAGAAGAAGAACCAACCTAAAGTCTTAAAGGTTTGGGACCTTTTCACTGAAACCGTATTCTACACACCTGAGGTACAACTAACATCTGTGACATGAAACTAACAGTAATATGTTAGAATCAAAGCAGCAGAAAACTATTTTATATATGAATAAAACAAATATTCCAACATGGTTTCAAAAATGCTCCCTGAACCTTGCCTGAACATGGATTCTCCTGCTGTTGACATACACCAGAATCCATCTTGTACTGTTCCCGCCTTCCCCTTTTGAATCCGAACAGAACTGGTTCGAGCCAATCATGAGGCAGAATTGTGGTTTAGGGCGGGACATCCGGGTGTGACGAAGCAAGAAGTGCCAAAGCAAAACTGGCGCATGCGCAGTTGCAGGGAGAGAACTAGCTGGGCTACCGCTATTAGCATAGTTCCGAATCAAAATAGAACGATGTCGCTGTAAGAGGACGGTTAACGTGCCGTTAACTCACATACTCGTGTTGCAAAAACAAAACAAATCATGGTGAACAGGCGCTTCCACCCAATCAGCTTCAAGCATTCTGGAATAATTTTCATCCAATCAGCGGCTCCATTTGAAGAAGGAAAAATTAGTGGGAAGGGGCGGGTCATGCTTTGAAATGAGCCAATCAGAAGTAATAACTGTGGTCAATGTTAGGACAAATCATTATGAGTTATATAATATGAATAGTAGTAGTTTATTTCTTCAGTCATTATAAACATTTAGAACACGTCACATGTTTTCAGAGATCTTGTACATTCCAAAAAGAAAACATGTACTTTAAGTATTTTAGGAGCTAAATGATTCTGATACAGATAATTGTTAACTAAAACCACAGTAGAATTTTAAATGTTACATTCACATTGACATAGCCTGTGGCTCATTGATTGACGTTTGTGTTTTAATCACCATTAAGACTCAACCTGTGCTCCCTAAACCAGGAACCAGGAGCTTTAATTTAATGGGCTGTTATAAGTGAGCTTCAGTTCCCTGGAAGTTTGAGCTGTCGTAACAAAGTGTTTGGATTCACAGTAAAAAACTAATGAGTTCATCTTATTTTCAAAGGAAACCAAAGTAAGTTCCTGCTCTGATGTAAACCACCTTCCTGATACCTGCTCTTCTTTATTTCATGAGTGAAGAATTCAGCCTGACTGCATCTGTGAGCAGCCGCCCGACTCCCTTCATCTTTAAAAGTGACTCTTTAGGGCCCGTTTAAGCTGAGCTGACAGATGTGGTTATTTGGGGACAGCTCATTGGCAACTTTATGGCCAGAGTGCTTATTTTACTGGGGCTGAGCACATGTGTTTGTGACAGTCAGGGAAATCCTTCTGGAAGTCTGGCATCTGTTTAAAATATACGAGGGACTTAGGAGGACATAAAACCTACTTTGTGTTTGTGTAGTTTAGGCCCAGAATGTAACATGATAAAGTCCGACTCAGTTTTCACGCAGAAACACAAAAATCTGGTTTAAATTCTTTACGATGTCGCCGGGATCCAGTTTAATTGATGATTTGGCTTCTTTTATTTTGAAAGGGTTTGGGTGATTCTTCCATGCAGCACAGCACTATTCATACATAATGGACTTTATTAGCTAACTTTTTCAAAACAATCTCCACTAAGTGTAATTCTAGTCATTGATATGATTAAATGTTAAGTATGTGCAAAAAAAGTTTTCAAAAAGTGTTTCAGTCAGTAGAGCAATATGTAAAGTTGTGCATGCTAAAATAAACAGCAAAAAAAAGTCTCGTAAAAATATAATGTCATTGTTAAATCTAAATGTTAAATCTAAATGTTAAATCTAAATCTTTAATTTTGGTACTTCCGGTGAATTTGCATATTAACTAAATATTTTGTTTAACCCATGACATTTAGATTTAAAATATAGATTTAGATTTAACATTTAACAATTAGATTTAACATTTGGATTTAAGATTTAGCATTTAGATTTAAGATTTAGCATTTAGATTTAAGATTGACATATTTTTCTATCCATCCATTTTCAGACCCGCTTTGTGCCGGATTTGGCCCCTGGGCCTTGAGTTTGACACATGTGCAGTAATATATGTAATCATTGTGTTGTTTTTCTTTTTTTCTGGAGGAAAGCCATCTGCATCAAATCTTTTTTAAATTGTAATATTGTTTCTTGTATTATTGCATTTGCAATTCCTTCAGAATAAAAGAGTATATCTATCTATAAAAGAAACGTGTGAGTCTCACACAAACATGTGACACGCCCCCGGCTACCTGTAAAGCCTCTGTGTGAGGATCAGGTTTCTTTTGAACATGTTTATGATGACATTTGTTGCCACCACTTTACAGTTTGTGTGAAAACGGGCGCTGCGGAAGTCCGCCCCGACTCTTCCCAGTGAAGTTTGTGCATGGTGGTGGTTTATGATGCTCCTGTGGGCCTTTTTGGATGATGAGTGGGAAGCAGTGCGTGCCTTTGTAAAGGATTCTTGTCTCTCTTTACTGTGCTTCCTCAGGGCTGGTCTGGTGGCTCCTGGTTTAGGAGCATCACTCCAGTGTTTGTTTATCATGTGCTGCTGTTTCTTCTTCACATACACTGACGAGTGACGCGCTTTGAGTTCCTGCTGTGGGAAATCACCAACTGATATAAAGTACGACTGCAGGGACCGTCTTCCTCTTCCAAGTTTTCCCAGGAGAGCCGGTGCTGACAAATACTCTAACCTGAAAAACCGAGCAGGCCTACAAGAGAACTGTTCTTTTTTTCTTTACCTGTGAGTTTAACCTGTTTAAAGTTACTGAAGTTCAAACAATATTGGCTTTCAAATGATGAACAGGACTGTGCTGCTGTTCCCGCCCCTGTTTGGAGACCGTCCCTGGTGGTTCTTCTCTCCCAGCAAACTAATATGTTTGAAGCTCGCTGCGCTGCCATCGCCAAGCAGCGTGCATGCGCCACGAGGTATTTCAAATACGCCTGCAAAAATATATTGATATTCCACGCTTCAGAAAACAAACCGGGAGGGAAAAATTCCAAGACGATGTCCCGGGGAACGGCTCTTCTTCATCCTCACATCACCTGGGAGAGACAATGATGAGCTGAAACATGAGTTCTTCACTTCACATAAACACGGCACACGACGCAGAGTGACTACAGTTCCAGTGTTAAACATCAAGTGCAGACCTCTGTCTACAAACCTCATAGTTCAATTATTTTACGGCGAATAAGCAGAGAAAAATCAGTTTGACATTTGCACATCCTACAGTACAATATATACAACCATGAGATGATGTGGAGGTCTGTAGGCTGGAACCAGTATGTGTACTGGGATGGCCTCCAGTCTGCTGATGCAATAAGAAAAGTAAATGATTCCCAATAAGAGTCAGTCTTTTATCAGTCCCATCAGCAGCTTTTTTTCTATTGGCTACTTTAAATACCTGTAGTGGAAATGTATATAACATAAAATGTGTTTTAATGTAATACCAATGAACAATCATGTGCAGCTATTTGAAATGACTTTTTATCAGGATTTTACACCTTGGGTAATAAACTATGGAGAGCTGTCATTTTGTTCACGACAGGTACCCTTTAAATGTTTTGTCATTGGCGTTTCTGACTATAGGCAGACCAAGCGATTACACATGGCACCAAGAGCCACCAGGGGGCCCCAAAGCTCAGCATGAAATGTCTTTAATAAATAAATGAATGGACTGATAGAAGTTGTGACCTGTGTTAATTTTGTCGACTAAAAATGTATGAAGACTACATTTTTTTGAAATAACAATAACAAGACCCGGTCTCTCTTCATTTCTATATTTTTGTCGACTAATAAAAACTAAACTATAATTTCATCACATTGGACGAAATCCAATCAGAACTCACGATTCTGATGTGACTGGTGGTCTTATGCATTAGTCACATTAAAATCTGTCTGTATGTATTTAATTAATACAATCCAAAATCAGGTTGATCAATAGTAAATTCATCTCTAAATACTGCATAAACTCTACAGGAATAGGAACAATTTCACAAACTTCACTTTTATTCACTACAGGGTGCATTACATTACATGAAGTCATCCTGCAAGCCTGATTGGTCAGTCTGTCTGTCTGTCCGTGCTATTGTGCATGTTTGAGTTTTTGTATGTGTTGTTTTTATCTCCTCATTAACAGTCAGATTTATAAATAGTTGTGAGTCCTCTTTGTGCAGCAGGAAATGCTCGTGTTCTTGGTGTTTCACTAGAGGAAGTGTAGTGACGCACTTCCGCCAGCAGATGGACTTAAGGGCGCGTGGATGTGGGATACATGGCAAACAAAAGAAAAGGCTGCATGCTGTGTAACCTTTAAGATGTTTTTTTTAAATCCTCATTATTTCTGCGTGCACAGGCTGTTTATGACAGTGTTATGAATATAAAATATATACAATCACTATTGTCTGCAGTTAAGGAATCCATAAAGGTGAGGCTATTGATGCTTGGAAAGGCCAAAAAAAAAAAAAAAACTTGTTTATTAATTCCAGATATTCACTTTTGTTTGTTTTTACTGTGTTTAGAGCTCCATGGGAGCAATTTTTTTGATGTGATGAAACTGAAGTCATCTCTGTGGAGTTCATTACATGGAACGAGCCAATGCAAAGGGGATTTAAAGGACCCAGAGGGACGGCTTGGCTGGTTGAGGTGAGGGAGTGAGGGTGTGGTGGCCTCACCCATGGGACACAAAAAGGAAGAAGAGTGAAAACACTCAGATAATCACTTCAAACACTAACAACACAACACAAATTAATAGACTGCCACACGTGATGGACCTCCCTTCTGGAGCTAAAGGTTTTCTTTCTTTAGGCGTAGCGAGGAAAAGGATCCATGAGGGTTTTTAGTGTCCTGCCTGCTGAACAATAGCAAAGCTAAGAAAATTGTTGATTTAACACAACAGAGGACAGCAGGACACATGTTCATCCAAGACAATATACATGATCAAATTTGATCTAAAACACATGTAAAATTATATGCATCAAAGAATTTTCTGTATAATATCAATTATTCGGGACGCTTCAACAGTCCTTAGCTATGGCTTAATGTTTATGGGACAGGTTTTCCAAAGGTCCTTGTTTTGCAGGTGTGAATAACTAGGCCAGCTTCACAGCAGCACAGATACATAACGTCTGCTTAGAGGTCATACAAGTGGTCAAATGGATTATATTTTTTTATTAATATTATGGATGATTGATGTTGAAGACATGGGGTTTAATGTAAAAGTGTTGTGTTCATGTAGTGTGCACATGGTGCACATACAATGTGTGAAGGAAATGATATGCAACCAGGTGTTTGTGGTATTTTGTTTCGATGGATGTTGTACTTTTCTTCTTTCGTTGTTGTTATGAAACTGGAAATTGAGTAGCCACCCTGCTGGGTTCTATTTGTGTTGTTTATTTTTATTTTTTTAAGTTATAAATAAATAAAGATCAGATGCCTTCACCATGTTTTGGTTATGACATTCGTAATTCTGACATCCTTAAATATACAGACACCAAAAGAGTCCTGAGATACGTAGTGGACCCAGACCTCCAGGCCTACATATACGATAATTGCGGCAATGATTCCCATTCTGTGTTCATTTGAGCAGCAGCTCCTCATCTTTTTTTTGGCTCTTTGTTCGTCTCTGGATAATCGGAAAAAGCTTCAAACATTCACAAGGACATCCAAAAAGAACTGGAAAGCTTTATTACACAGAGCTTACATACAAGGAGGTTGTTTAGGTGGGCCTTTGATTTTGACATGAAATGTTCAAAGAAACCAGACAATAAATATCACTGCCAACATTTCACTATCTGGACATGATCTTAACACCGACTTCAGAGGGCATGCAAGGGAGGTAAACAAAGCTAAAAGACTGGGACACAGCACAGCACAGTTATATAATACACAAAGAAAACATCAAGGCATTACAGTAAAGGCGACCTAGCACTGAGTGTACAATACAACCCCAAAGTGGGGGTTTACAAAAAAAAAAAAAACTACATCTTGATTTCTGTAAATAAACAGAAAGCAATTCATTATCGACACTTTTCTGATCACGATTTGTGGCCTTTAACAACCAGCACTTTCAGGCCTTTACAACTGCATCAGGTTCCTGTAAATGTATATGCTTGTTTATCCATTTTCTTCTCTTTTTTTCTGTATTTTTTTGCATTTAAACTCAACCTATCCAACTTGTGCATACCATCAAAACTAGAACATCTTAAAAGTGCTTTCACGCAATGGCTCCCCTGTAAATACGACAAAATACTGAAAGGTTTGGATGCGACGCAGAAGCTCGCACAAAGACGGCACATAGATGAAAGGTTAACAGGATGGTTGGAGGAAAGAAAGTGTTACACTGCAAGGAAAGGAGAAAAACATCAATATTTGGAATATGGGGAAATATGTAAAGCTGCTCAACAAGCACAACATCAGAAAGTTCTGTTAACTAAGGGTGCATTCACACCGGTGGATCCAAAAGCGGTTAAAGCGCTCTAGGATTCCTTTGCTAAGATAATCTGCCACGCTTGAGCGATGTGAACACGCAAAACGGGGCTTTAAAAATACTAAAAGCATGGCAACTTGTTGCTGCTCTATTGTTGAATGTTGGGAAAGAACAAACGGAGAAGGCAGAAGTTTCTGCTCGCTTCAACCCATTGTTGAGAGCCTCCTCTTTGGGTTTCTGTTTTTCTGCCGAGAAAAGTCTCTACTCAACAGCTCCCTCAAGCGGTTAGCTCACGTGTCAAACTCATGGCCCGGAGGCCAAATCCGGCCCCTAAGAGCATTCAATTAGGCCCGGAGAAGAAGGTAAAAATGACAGGGAAAACATGAATCATTCTGTAAATGAAACACAGTTTTCCCGGTGCTTATATTGCAAGATTGCAGTCATTTTTATTGTTAAACTGTTGAAAAAACTAAAAACTCTTACAAAATCCTTACATTTTCCTCAAATTATTACATATTTCCCTTAATTAAACAGAAACTGGTCACAAAATCTAGGAAATTTAAAGTAAAGATCCTGTTGGGACTGATATCTGTCACTTATTGCTTGGATATGGGTGGTTTCTTACATATGTTGTATTTTATGTACACAGAAATGCAAACTTGCTCATTTTTCCCCCTAAAATCTGTGGCCCACTTGAGATCATATTGCTCCGTATGTGGCCCCTGAAGTAAAATGAGTTTGACATCCCTGGGTTAGCTCATGCAGCTGCACCAGAGGCTGTTTGGAGCGGATCAGCAGTTGCGCTCTGAACACAAACCAAGGTGATAAAAACATCACCTGCCCTCTGTCCATTCTGACCGAGTCGGGGACTAAACCGGTGTGAATACACACTAAACTTGTTCTCTTGCACTTGATTGTTGTTTATAATGTGTGGTATTAAATGGCGATTTAAAGAAAATTAAAAAAAAAAAACAAAGGGTGTGCATCAGATTGCCTTTTTGCCTTGATGCTATAATAATGTAAACCATTAGTTGACTGAACTGGTCAGCTTCAAACAACACAGCCGTAAATTTGTGCGTGTTTGTTTCCTTCTAATAAACCCTGTTTATTCTCCTCTATGAGCCAATCTGTGAAATGTCTAAGCTTTGTTTGGGTACCATCTACAGTCTCTGACATGAATTAGGCATCGGTACGCATGGGTAAGTCACACTGTGGTGTAAGACACTTTAATACGTTTCGTTTGTGGCCTCAAAGTAACACATGCGATGCAACTGAAATGGGAGACTTAACCCACTACTCTTTAGTCTTTTGCGTCTCTGGTGGTTGTACAGGCTGAGCTGTGACGATAAACATTTCCCCTTTTTAGTTATTTCAAGTCTTCCTGCTCATGTTGCAGCCCAGTGAAACCATAAAACATCACACTTTTAGCGAGCTGCAGATGATGAACTCCAGAGGAAGTCTTTTTCATGTCGGTGACTAAGGTAAACAGCATGTGTAAAACTTGTTTTCTGCTTCGTTTGGCAAAAGCAAATCATTGTGAGATTTCTCAAAGACAATTCATGGGTGTGAAAATGATTTCCCTTCTGATAAATGCATTACACTCACCCTGCCAGCCTTCCAGGACCAGATTAAAAAGTGCAACACTTGGACTATCATTTAACACATATTAGTCTTGGATATACTGTGACCAGGTGAGCCTTTGTCACTTTAATTCATAAAACTGCACTACTACATTTATTTTACACATATCCAGATATTTCAGAAAAACGTTCTCTCCTCGATTATAATTTTTTTTTTTTGCCCACACAGCTTTTCATCATGCCTGGCCTTATTTGCACTGACAGCGAGTTTCAAACATCAAATGCCTTTAATTAAACCCTTCATAAAAGTCCTGTAAGCCTGTGAGTTTGCCATGTAGTTTCACATAAACAAAGAAACAAAACAGCAGTTTAAACGCACACTTTAAAACATTTCAACACTGGCCCCGTTTTTACAAAACCTCAGACTTCAGTTACATACTGTAAACATGCTGCTGTGCTCTGTGTTGACCTGGAAGGAAAACCACTGCTGTAAAATACTTGGATATGTGTGGGACAAAATATCATTCATTTTAAATGCAGCACAACAGCAAGGACTGCAGTGAACATTTGAAAATGTATATTTGGTTAGATGGATTTTTGAAAACTTTTAAAGAATAATAAAAAAAAAAATCCATCTTTTATTTAGATTAGCAGAAGTTAAAGTGCAGATATCTCCACTCTGGGACAAAAAGTCACTAATTAAATTGTCCTAAAGCTAAAAAACTATTGCTGCTTTACATTAAAAAAGATCTTTGGTACAAGTTGGATATGTGTGCAAGAAAAGCTGTTCCTTTTTTAAAAAAAATGACTTTTCTTTCATCGAACAAGAACCAGTGGCTTTTATTGCCAATGTTTACTACAAGTTGAACGATTCAGGTTAAAAAAGTTTGATTTAAACGTTAAGTTTTCTATCCTAAACAATGAGGAGAAAGGCACAGCATCCGCAGTGAAATTACTGCTTAAGTATGAAAATTGAAAAGACAAGTGACAAACAAAACTTAAATCACACTAACTAAACCAGAGACGGTTTGTGTGTCGTGTGCAGACTGCAGCGTCACAAAAAACAAATAGGCTGTGACGTAGACTGATGAAAAGGCACACAAATCTTAGCGCAGATTTTTCTTTTTTTTTTTTTTACAAGAAAAAGTTATGAATTCAGCATGAAGAGCAAGGAGCGAAGGTGGAGCAGAGTTCTGCAAGGCAATATGTTTGTGTGTGTGACTCTGAGCTTAGCTGCCCTGTGTTAGGCTCTGCATGTGTTTAGCGATGTCATAGACGTAGGTGATGTCTGGCCTCTTCTCTGGATCGGGGTTGATGCACATATCTACCAAGTTCCTTAGCTGGGGAAAGAAAAAAGTAAATCAGTTAAACTGCAGAAACAAAAACGTTAATTTCTAAAGCACTACTCTTCCATGTGACTTCCCTCCACGTTCACAATCCAAGCAACAGGTAACCAAACTGAGACAGAGCTGCACGGCTGAGTTAGTGCACTAATCTCTTACTGGTCTGTGGAATCCATTTTCCCTCCAGCCCACATATGCATGTGCGCCCACCCATGGGTGCTGCACACGCACACGTGAGCTGCTGCCACTCCACTGTCATTCAGGGATGGCACTTAGATTTGAAGCGGCGCGCTGTGGCTGATTGGACCAGGTAGATAGACAGGCTCGCAGGCGGATTAGCTACCACCATCATTAAAAAAAGATAATAAAAATAAAGGATGGAGAAAAAAAGCAAAAAAAAAAAAAACATGAGGTCGCTATGGTAACCATCTGCCAACTTCCTGGCCAATGTTGCGTGGCACCGGGGTTTGGACTACGCTGCTATGCAGGGGTGTGTGTATGTGTGTTTGAAAACATGCTAATTCAGAAAGCCAGAGAATTAGTCGCAAAGATAAAGTGTGTGTGTGTGTATGTGTGTGTTGGGGGGGGGCAGAGAGATGTAGATATGTAAAATATTCATATGCTTCTTTGCATGGCGAGTGGGGTGTAGGGGGGCGGGCGTCAGGTGGAGGGGGAGCGAGTGAAGGCAGGCGTGTGGTGGGGGTGGGGGTGGGGGGGAGCATAGACGGAGATGGTTAAATGACACAACAAAGATGAGCAGCTGACAGTTTGCTGCCGATCCTTCAGGAGCATTGTTTACATCCAGACAGGCGCTGCAGGCAAGCCCTCATCTCCATCTCTCCATCGCCCTGTCTCTCGCTCTCTCGTTCCCTCTCTCTCTCTTTCACTTTGTCTCCCTTTCTCCTGGATGGGGGTGACATGCGGGGCAATGCGAGAGCTGTGCCTGATGTGTGTGTGTATGTGTGTGCGCATGTAAAAAGAAAAAAAAAAAGGTCCTGTAACAAATAAAATATACGTGTGCACAGTTTTTCTTACAGGTATGAAAAAACAGACAAGCGATGCTTTGAATAGAATTAACCTTAATTAGGCTAATGTGTAATTAATCCTTCACTCTGCAGGGACAAACGCTTGACTTGGACAAATAGGACAAACATACTCCCCAAAATTAGCCACTGAAACAGTGATTGCAGTGGACGCAAAGGGTAATTTAAATGAGTTCATCCAGTGGTTCCCAAACTTTCTCTGTTGCGTCCCCCTTTGAAAAATGAAAAAAATTCACAACAAAATTGATTAAAAAAATGGAACCTTCATTAAAAAAAAGGTAAAATTGTGACTATTCTTCTTCAACACTCATTTAAAAAAAACGTGCAATCAAATATTTCAGAGCAGTAATAGTAAAGTTCTTTCAGATTGATAAATATATTTTTCTTTGTATTCAATGTTCAGCAAGGCCGTTCTCATTCCCCCAAATCCATGACATCAGCCCCCCGCCCCCGTTTGCAAACCATCGTGTTAAGGATAACTTTGTGATCTCCAGAGGTATGTCAGAAACTAACTTTTTAGGATGTTTTGTTTTTTAAGCGTCAAGGTCTTTTTTTTTTACATAAAAAAACAATCAAAATACATCAATTTAACACCTTTGACAAATGTGTTGTTTCATGCAGTTATAGCAAACAGATCAACTCAAGTCTTGTGTTTATCTACTCAACTCAAAAAGCCTTTCAACACATAGTCAAATTAAATAAAATCTTGTTTAAATGCCATCGTGGGTGGCTTTTAAAGTTCATTATGCAGTTGGCCATATTGGTGTGGCCTGTTTGTGAAGTTCTACATATAAATGATGTAAGTGAACATGTCAGGTTCTCCTATCAATTAGGATTAAACAAGATGTTCAGTGTAGAGAAACAGTTAAAAAAAAAAAAGAAAAAGAAATCACTAATGTGGCTTCGTTTTTCTCATGAATCAGAATCTGAGCTTTTGCGTGAGTGGACACTTGACTCGATATAAATAAAAAAAAAAGAAACGCAGGAAAAAGCCACCCACACGAAGAGGGCATGCAAACACAAAGCCACGCAGATTCATACACATGTCGTCAGTAATCAGAAATAAGGCGATCTTAAACCGCAGCCTGACTGAGCTGCATTCTTTGTGCACGAATAAGTCTTCACAGAATTACAGCAGATGATTTAATGTCGAGTTAGGGAAACGTGACACTCGAGCCCATTTAGGTTCACCCCACTCTGTGGCACGACCACATGCTTTTGATATGTGCATTTCATTTTCATACGGTTAAAATCCTTGCCAGTCTTTTGATCACACTGTAATATCATACTGCACTGTCGGTCAGACAGATGTGTAGATTTCACTGACATTTAAAACAAAATAACTAACATTCTGGACAGGCAAAAATCAGGCCACTGACATAGGGCGGTAAAAACCACAGCTCAACTTAAGACAGTAGCAGGTATCCTTTTTCTGTTTCAAGATTTCAGTAGTCTTAAATAATGTGGATGCTTTACACAGGGAAGTTCATATCCACTTCAAGCCGTAAGAGCTGACTGATAGCACCTGCCATACTCACCTCCTCTGAGTAGTGATCTGAGGGAAGAGGGGGGTAGTCGCACTGTTCTATCTTCTTACAAAGCGAGTAGAGGTTCATCTTATCCCCGTAGAACGGACTCTGTAGGGCGGCCATCTGAAGCACGGAGAGATGAAGAAGCAGCAAAGAGACAAAAAGAGAAAAGAGACAGGCTGTTAAAATCCTGTCAAACTCTACAGGTGCTGCACAGAGGAGGAAGTGGACCCGTGACACTAACTGGTAATTGGAATTTAGGCTGAACAAAGTGTCCAAGTTTCAACCAATTGGGAGAAAAAGTAACCTCGAAGGATTATTCCTTGATGTGTCTGCAGCAAAAGGAGGACCACCAGAAATATTATTCATGCCTATTCCAACCATCAGAACCATCCACTAAAACACTGTCCCAATAGTGTACATGAGACTTCAAACACATTGATTTGTTAACTTTCAGATGGAGAGAATTTGTGAATCTCAGACTTTCTCTGCAACATATTTTTGCTATTTTTGTCTCAAATTAATTTTAAGAATCTGTCATATTTATCCTAAAGCAAATGGTCTCACATTAATGTTAATGCATCTGCAAAGCCAAGTGCTCTACAAAGAGATATTTAATGTGTGTATTGTCTCTGCCATAAACAGGTGAACCGTGGGACTTGGCAGACAATGCTCCAAACCTGCAACTGCATCACAGGGTTAAGTAGAATATCTAAGAGGACATACTAGGGGAGGGATTTTGTCCTTGTACAATATTTGGGGGCAGATCTGTCTTCCGAAAACAATAAAATATGATTGAAGGGTACATGTAGTGAATTCCAATTGGGTCTTTTTTTTTCAACAGTCCATTTAGAGTAGAGGACTTCAAGTACCTTGGGGTCTTGTTCACAAATGAGGGAAGGATGGAGCGAGAGATGGACAGGCAAATTGGTGTAGAGTCTGCAGTGATGCGGAGTCTGCACTGATCGTCCTGGATGAGTAAGGGAACTGAGCCGAAAGGCAAAGCTCTCGATTTACCAATCACTCTTTGTTCCTACCCTCACTTATGGTCAGGAGCTTTAGGTCACGATCACAGGTACAAGTGGCCGGAATTAATTTCCTCCGTAGGGTGGCTGTGCTCTCTCTTACAGATACATGAGGTGAGAAGCTCAGTCCTCCGGGAGGGGCTCGGAGTAGAGCCACTGCTCCTCAACATTGAGAAGAGCCAGATGAGGTGGCTCGGGCACCTGATTAGGAGGCACATTCCACCGGTAAGATAATCCAAGGAAGAACCAGGACACGCTGGAGAGACTATGTCTCTTGACGAGCCTGGGAACATCTCGGAATCCCCCAGAAAGAGCTGGACAAAGTGGCCGGAAGAGGGAAGTCGTGGCGTCCCTGTTAAAGATGCTGCCCCCGCAACACGACTATGGATAATCGGGCAAAGATGGATTAATGGATTTCGTCAGACATGCTTAGTTTTTCCAGAGTCGAAAGAAAAGTCTTGACACAATCCGTGACCCGCCTAGATAGGGATTCCCCATTGTGTTTGGTCTCAGGATTTTCCACAACATCCACAACAACAGTAGTGGTAAATTCTAAGAAATGGCAGTTTTTATTAACTCATGGCTGCTTTAAGATCACTTATAAAGAAAATAGCTCAATAAAACCTCTAGTATTACCGATATATTTGATCTTTTGATGTTTGAAATTCACTACAGGTACCATTTAAAATCCATAACTACAAAGCTGTGTGTGACTAACAAGCACGTTACCACAGATTTTAAATACATGACTGAGCCACTGCTCAGTCATGTATTTAAACCAAAATCTTGGCTAGCTTCCCTAAGCTCAAATATTTCCCTCAACTTTGCCAAAGTTTTCTTCCTCTGCTATATTCCGATGGCAAAATGAAGGGAAAGGTAGCGCTTAGAAGGGAAAGGGAGCAGAAAAGAGGAAGAGGTGCAGGGATACGAAAAGAGGAATTTTCCAGTTTGTTGGAACAGCAAGAGGACAAAATTTGCAGAAAACAAATACAGACCAAAGGAGCAGAGGAAGGGCAAACAGAGAAACGTGAGTAGGAAATGGAAAGCAGAGGAGACTTATTCTGGCGAGTAAAAATGGTTGAGGAATCCTTCCTACCTTTCTAAGAATAGAGAATGAGCATACTATTTTTACCTGGATAACGACTGGGTCACTTCCTATTTTTTCCGAAGATGCAGTAAAAGTGAAAACTTCCATAGAGGCTAAAAATCCACACCTTTGCTTCTTCTATTCTACTTCAAAGATGTTAAAGTGACACTGTGCTACACTACAGTGACTGGGCATAAAGCAAGTCTTTATTTAGTTAGTATTACAAAAGCTCCATAAGGTCAGTTATGGTTATGATGTTTCATTAATGATAGTAGTTGTTTCTAAAATATTTGAGTCAGTGCTTATGCTGTTATTAAGTTACAAAACTTTGTTTAAAAAATGACAGAAAAGAGGAATTTAGTGGTAGATTACCTTTTCTTGTAAGTGGCTGCAAGAGGAAGTTGCATTGGGCATAGTGTGTGTCGCACCTCAGTTCTATTTAAAGCAATAAAAAGTTGAGCTGCTTGTTTACCATAAAGTTGTAGTTGCCCCCCTCCCCCGAAATCTATCACACCCAAGTGGCACCCATATTCACAAAGTAACAGCCATGTGAATAAAGAGGGTAATAAATAAGTTGATTCTATCATTTTCTGCTTAGACTAAAGCACAGACTGAAGAAACAATCTAAACTAAATGCAACAAATCCAAACAGTTCCCCGATGCAGAAACAACAGCTTTTAATTGCATCTTTTTCACCATTATCACAGGGCTTAGAGACTTCCAGCAGAGAAATTCTGTCCAATTATTGTCCTTAAACTATCTGAAAAACACATTTGAAAACAAGTTCTTGGACACCTGTGAGAATCTATTTCAGTGAGCATCTTTAGGCCTAATTGAATTGAATATTTTTTTTTGGTAACTGTGTCCAATTCCTTTATTATTTGGTTACGGATTTTTACCACTGCCAATGAGGTGAAATTTTCACCGGCGTTTATTTATGTTTGTCAGTTTGCAGGATTATGTCTAAAGTTTTAGACCACAATAGACTTTACGCTATTGAAGATTCCATTACATTTTGAAGGGTACTTGGATCAATATACTGATTCTGGATCAGTTTAAAAATCCTAAGTGTAGTTCACACTACAGTATGTGATTCATTCTTCTCCTGAATTATGAAGAAGAAACATCAGACAGCATGTGTTTTGAAGAAAGCTGGTGGAAGACACTGAGGAACTTCAATCATCTGTTTTGATTCTCCGTGAGGTGTCCTTGAGTGCCATGAAAGGCATCAAAAGGTATTATTAATATTCGACATATTATTTAAATATTTTGCTTTGTGTTTCCTAATGAAGTAAATGTTTATCATCTCTGGACAGATGCCATGAATTTTGTCACAAACCGCTGACTATTTTGTAACATCCATGCTAATGTAAGAAGTAAAGGCTTCTGTCTACAAGTTTGTTTCTTATGAACATATTTATGTTTGTATGTTACCGTAGTATAAATTGTCCCTAAAACTATTTCATGCCTCAACTAAAGAAAATATTGTTTCAGTAGTGATTAATTACGCCTCGACTATGCATTGACCATACGTAGATCTTTTATCATGTATAATTACTTCAAATAGTTTATCTGGAATAACAGTCTTATACATCCAACTCAACAGTGACCTAAGCCTTGAAAAGGAGAACACCCCGACATTGTCCACAAAGTCCCTCAAACACCTCAATTTTGTATGTCTATAGAGCTCTTCATGAGTGGTGCATCGAACATTTTTTGAACAAAGACCAAAAACATTTTTCATCTAAGAGACTTTGACAAACTCTCTGTTGCACCATCCAGTGGGGAGTCAAGATGACAACAGCAGAATCTCAGTGGGCCGTCTCTTCTCTGCACATACTTTACCATCAAGCCACCACGCTCTTCATCAAACAGACACCTACATCGTGACAAAAACTACACAGCAGTACAAAGTCAAGTGGACTACCTCTCTACTTTTGGTTGGGCACCCCTTTATTTCTCTCCCCATTTCGAGGACTACAACATGGGTGAGCACACCAGGTGTTTGACAGTGATGAGAGGTGTGTGCAAATGCAAATCCTTGCGTGTGTCAGGAATGATAAACTTTGATTCATAACAAAGCACCGTATCAGCGACCTGGGATTTTAGTTTAGCTTGTAGAGTAATTATGACGATGATACTTTGACAAAATCACAGGTTTGAGAATTTGAGGATATTCTTGAAAATACAGTGAAAATAGTTCTTGTGTGAGGCCCTCAGGCAAGCAAGATCATATGAACACTGAGCATCGGGATAGAGTTGCAGCATTTTAAATAGCTCCAGGTTAATAAACCTCTGATATTCAAGTTCTTTGTGACACATTTTATACATGTCATGTAACAAGGTATTAACATGTGACATACTGAGAGTGTGAATGAGAATCTTGTACTTTTCCTTTAGTCTCACAACACGTGTCTAGATTTATTTAATACATTTCAAAAATTGCGGACTCTCATAAGTTGTTTCCAATATATTTGTAGAGGTAATGTGCAATTAAGTAATCTATCCCCATTGATTCTGAGAAAATTAAAAGTAAAAACCCTAAGAAACATCTTGTAGCACAAAGTGGCGATTACAGTTGCATATATCGGAGTAATTATTTCTTCCAGACGCAGAAAATAAAGGAGGGAGCAAGAAAGGAAAAGAAAAAAACCAGACAGCTTTATGACTCCAGCAGGTGAAGGGTTAAACTAGACCCCACCGTATTTTCATGGATCTTCTGCTTTTGACAGATGAAAAATGTCAACTGTCCTGTTTGTATTTGGGAGTTTTTGCACTATTCATCTGCTTCATTAGTGCCTGCTGACAGCTGCCGGCCCCCTGCTCTCTCCCCCCCTCCACACACACACACACACACACACACACAAGCACACTTTTCTTTTCCAGACTGCATCGTCACAACAGTTTAAATGATTGACTCACTCTCTGACCCTTTGAGGCCTGTGTGTGTATGTGTTTCATTGATATTCCAGAGAGATACAATGCACACGCATGCCTGCTGTCGTGTGTGTATATGTGTGTGTGTTACCGGCGGTGGCAGAACACACAGCCCTGCTCTAAAACACGCATACAATTATAACTCTGTACTTCTGAGGACCGTCACACACATATTTCTCAGCTCCAAATACAAATCATTATCAGAGCATCGTGCCTGATGGCAGGCCCATCTCTAACCTAAAATTCTTCCCGCAATCTTTCAATCAAACATCCCTTTGAAGGTCCATCAAAACAAAAAAATATCCGCAAAGTGGCTTCACTAATGGCCTTGCTTCAAAAATGTTTTTACTCTCAAAGTCTGAAGTTCAAACAAGTCGGCGAGAAACACCAAGTAAGAAGTAAACACAAACACGCAGCACATGCCTTTGTTTCTCAGCTCTTCGTTTGGCCATGTTGTGCTCTCTCCAGCCCAGGCATGAACAGCCAGCATCCCCTGTGCGTGTAAAAGGTCTGGATGGGGCCTTTCGGTTTAATTAACATTGATCTTTCTCCGTCTCTCTAGCTCCTCTCCCTGTATGCCAATTAAAAGGAGCTGGGAGAGGCTCCCCGTCTCCTGCCCTACAACCCCCTCTATCCCGTGGGACTGAAGGCTTCTCACAAGTTCTCATTTAGAAACACACATGTAATTAAGGCATGTCACATCAAAATAAACAGCTAAAATGTTAACTCACATAAATGAGTGAAAATTCTGTATATCTTTTCTCTGGGCACTTTGCTATCCGGTGGCAGACAGCATGATGTTTCGATTTAGCTCACAAGTGGCTTTATGTTTTATGATAATATATTAGTAAAAGTGAGGAGTCACAAAATGCAAGTGGGGCCTTTACACTTCATTTCCTAAAGCACGGGTGTCCAAACTTTGGCCTGTGGTCCAAATACCGCCTGCCGTCTGTTTATTGGGCCGTGGTTAGAAAAATAGAACAAGTTTGGCTCAAAACAAGACAAAGTGTCGTTACTGCACTTTCTGGTTCCAACACTAGGCGGAGCTGCCATGACCAAGACAGGTTAAACAACAACAACAACAACAAAAAATTATCAAAGAAGAAAGTTCATCCAGTGCTGACCTTATTAGATCAGAACAGGTGGTGAGGAAAAGCCAGTCACAGTCTGATCCTCAGAGGCTATCCACATGGAGAAATGTCTATTGTGTGGAAATGTTCAAGTTGAAGAAGATGAGAAGAACAACCAAGTGAAACTCACTCTTTCAGTGACAGAGGCTGGTTGGACAAAACAACTTATTCCTGCACACAGTAGTCACTCTGTTAGAAAGTTTAATGGACATGCTCCTAGAGCTAGGGGTGTCCTAATGCAACTTTTTAAATTTCCGATACAATATTGATTAAATGCATCTTTGGGTATCGGCTAACACCAATATCCATCCGATGCCGATATCAGCACAAATCAAACATACTTTTAACACGGGCAGTAATTTCACAGTCACTCACACATTTACGCTTGTGTTGCAAATTAGGAACTATGCCATTAAAGCTGATAGCTGGAGTTTCTGAGAAATCTGCCGGTGGTCATTCATATACATTGAGGTATATAAGTCCCTCCTTCGTCCTATAGACCCCTATACAAATGGAAATGATCGCCGACTGCGCCCAGCCAATAAGCTTCGACTTCCTGTTTTTGAGATTGTCAATCAAAGTGAACGCCGAACTGTGCACGGAATAAAGGAAAACAAGGCCACGTGTCACAACAGCAAACAGGTAAATATGATATTGGCTCTTACCTGACCCATAGACCTACATCAATGCGACCCGATGCAACCTTGTTATGTTCCGTGATCAGTGTTTGGAATAACGGTGTTTAAAGCCTAAATATGTAGTGTTAGAAAAGGCTTAATCAAGTGATAAAACTCAAACAGGGAACAATACTCAGTAACTGTAGATATGAGAAAAACTGACCCATGTATTATTAATCACTTAAATAAAATAATATTCAAATAATTGAATTTCACCTAATTTAATAAAATAAATTACAAGACCCTGAAAAATAACCTTAGTAAAAACTGTATTTAATATCAGAGATTTTAGATACAGGATGATATAATCCGATTTTTGCTAATATCGGAATGATATCAATATCGGAAAGGTACACTCTTACAAACAACAGAGTCAGTAGTGGTATCGCCATCACTGTGCACACAAGACACACAGACACGAGCTATCCCCCTGTTCGTTGCTCTGCAGTCTGCTCCATTACAGAGCAAATGTTGGTGTGTCTGTGTGAGTCTTTTTACTGGTGCACTCCTACACAAACACAATGTACAGACCAGTCCCTGTTTCAGCTGCATGTCCAGTGAAAGCAAAGTATACAAACATAAGTGGCATGGACCAAAAACTGGGACAAGACAGATTATTACATGGGAATGAAGCAAATTACTTATAAAACAGTAGCTTTAGCCTCATCAGATGTAACCAAATCACTGGAAATCACAGACAAAAGAAAGGCAAAAAGATGTATGTTGAAAGTATGAAATTTTACAATTGTTCAGGAATTTCAATTAGAAAGGGGGACAGCTCCATCTTAATAAGGCTCATGCACTGGTAATATTTACACAAGTATTAAATAGAAAGAAAAAAGAATGCTTATGATGATAAAGAAAAATTGTCGATCAGGAATAAGTGCAAGGCTTGGTGCAATAGCTCAAATAATACATTTCTGAAGTGTATATTAAGGAAATAAATAATTAACAGATTCATAATAAGAGACTTTCCTTACACATGCCTGAACAAAAATATAACCTCAATTTTTAAAATATATCAGTGTATCGATAAACTTTGTGGAAAGTGTCCAGATTAGAAGATGTCCCAAAAACATTGACACAAATGTGACAAATGATTATTAAAGTGACCAAGTAACAACAACAAGGAAGTAGAGTACAACAGGTAGACTGAAGAATGCCTTGTTTGGGGAGAAATGCAAAAAACTCTTAGTGCTATTCAGAAAGCTGTCTACAGAGTGAGCTCATCACATGCAAGCACCAGCTGCTGAGAAACCATAAAACCAACAGCTAAACAAGGAGGGAGAGGTGGGACGCAGGGGGACGTGGGCACAGTTACAGACGGCTGTGGTCCCGTACAGGAAGGAGACAAATTCCAGTAAAGCTTTTTCAAAGACGTTCTTTTCCTCTAACCTTTAAGCACCACACAAAAGGCAGGAAAACAGAGTGTATAACCAAAAAACACTTAGAGTAAGACAAAAGTACACATTCAGGCTGGTTTAGTTGTGAGTTAAAATAAAATAAACTCTTCTCAACACATCTGGTCACCTGAGCAACAACTTTGACATCATCCTTGTTTACAAAGGTGTAGAGCAAATGTGTCAAACTCAAGGCCCGGGCGCCAACTTTGGCCTTTTAAAACTTAAAGTTACCAAATAATTTAATTGTGGATATCACAGTAGGGTTGCAAAGTTGGGTAACATATGATATCTGGTAAATTTACATGGAACTTAAGCTCAGGATTTGTGGCAATATTCCAAAAATTTAAACTTTTCATTCAAATTATTTATTGAAACATTTTTTTCTAAACAAATTAAATAGGTCATAAATGCATTCCTTAAAAATTGGACAAAGCCATTCAACCATTTAGAATGTAATTGTGGAGCTTGGCTTCACAAACTGTGTGTTCTGGATTTAATTGGCAGGTCAGAAATCATAGCCGCGTTACGTAACGGAGCCATCATTAGCATAAACCCGTCCTTGCTGCTGAAGCACACCAAATTTCCACGGCCTCCAGCGGGCGCAATTCGGCCCCTATCCAAAAATAAACCACATATTCGGACTCGGGAATAAAACACGTCCGCAAACAACATTTTCAATTAATTGAGCACTTTTTCTGTACCGCGGGGAGGAATGCCCGGACTCCGGCGGAGTAAACCTTTCCACTGACACCTCGTTTGGCCTGATCCAAGCATTTTTGGATTTTTTCTAAGTTTTTTGGTCTTTCACACTGCTCTCTCCCCAGTGACGTGCAGTCAGGGTAGGCAGTGCGTACCCAAGGGTGAATTGATACTTAGATTATTTGTTTTAATTATATTATAAATTATTTTTCAATTTCCGATAGCCTACAGTACCTATAAGTAGAGACGCTGCACAAGTCTCAGTCCTGCGCTGTAAAAGACAGGAGGAGGCATGTGGAGGCCACACCCTCTTCCGAAGGCACAATGCTGCTCTGCCTTTGGCCCTCATAGCCTGTGCTTATGTGTGTTTGTGCATGCGCAGTCAGTTCCCCAAAATGAAAACCATTTACGTAAAAAGGCAGCTCTCTACGCTGCCTTTGGACGTAACCATGCTATGCTAAATGCTATACGTACGTTCACAGTGCATTAGTGAATTGATACAGCGTGGCCGCTGATACGTTCTCTAGCTAGTGGGCGGGATAACACTACAGGAATGATGACTATAAAGACATTTTCATAACTTTCCTTTGAGGAAAAACGACAGCTTTTCAAAGATGGGAGACCAACACCTGAGCTACCAGACCTTCAGCAAAGGAAAGGTCAGAACATTTTTTGTACTTTCCACAGTAAATGGTACAAAAGGAAGGATTGGCTTCGTGGATGCGCCTCACTGAACTCGCTGTTCCGATTTGTTCTTGTCATTTTCTCCGTGTTTCTGTGTTTCTAACACAAACAAAGGATGCACTGCAGTGTCATGTCAATGTCAACTTTATTTATATAGCACATTTAAAAACAGCTACAACTGCCCAAAGTGCTGTACAACAAACATTATAAAGTACAATGTAAAAACAGTCACAAAATATACAACATGAAACAATAATAATAAAATGCATGGGATCTGTTCAGCTTGTGTTGAAGGCCAAAGCAAAAAGATGGGTTTTCAACAACGATTTGAAAACATGAATGGACTGGGCCATTTTGACATTCAGCGGAAGGCTGTTCCAGAGTCTCGGAGCCGCTACGGCAAAAGCCCGGTCTCCTCTGGTTTTGTGCTTAGATTTTGGCACCTCCAGAGTCATTTGATTGGAAGATCTCAATGTTCGACCTGGATCACGGATCAACAAAAGCTCCGAAAGGTAGAATGGACGTCATGAGATATATCTTGTTGGGAAAGTATGGCGGCTGCTATTCAATAAGTTTCTTTAATAGTGTTTTATGATCTTGATTTTGTGAGATCAACACTTGCCAGCCTTAACATATGAAATTGTCATTGCTGTCGACATTGGTCTCGATTTGCAATGCCCTGCTTACCCAACCCTAGTGCTCACGACACGTCACTGTCTCTCCCATAGGGTTAGGGTTGATACACGGAGGCAGCGCCCTTCCCACTGACACACCCCCAGCATTTAAGCACAGAGAGAAATACTGGTTTTTCCATGATTTTGAGACCTAATTTTATATATACTTAGTGATTTTTTTTCATCTTTCAAATTTGACACAGTGGTCAATCACATGTTTATGTGGTGTGACAAACTCAAAGCACAAATTTATTTGTGCTTTACATGAATTTTAAGCACAATTTGGGAGTAGGTTTAACTCACTGTATTATATTCAAACATAAATATTGGCCTTGATGCAAAATAATACACTATTAAAAAAACAAAACATTTCAACAGATTTAATTGGAAGTAAAACTTGGGGTTTCATTGAATTTGTCACAAATTCAATGAAACTCAACAATATTTGCAAGGGTTGTCAGTTTTCCCATGTTCGCAGAACACAATGGAAGCCATTGTTTCCTCTCCAATTGTTGAAAGAATCCTAATTTTTCCCAAAATCCTGCTCAATCCTCAAATTATTTAACATTTCTTTAAATTAAATAAATAGTCATTACCTGTCACTTATTGCTTGGATATGATTGCTGCTTTATGTATTACATATTTTTAAATGAAAATGCAAAGTTGCACTAATGTTGAAATTGTTCAATTCCCCACCTCTGTGGCCCACTTGAGATCAAA
This sequence comes from Gouania willdenowi, assembly GCF_900634775.1. Classification (NCBI taxonomy): domain Eukaryota; kingdom Metazoa; phylum Chordata; class Actinopteri; order Blenniiformes; family Gobiesocidae; genus Gouania; species Gouania willdenowi. The sequence continues at coordinate 11,615,997 of NC_041047.1, forward strand.
CCTTTCCAGATTTAGCCCCTGAACTAGAATGAGTTCCACACCCCTGGTGTAGAGGATCTAAGAAAACATGCACAGCAGCATCAGCTGATGAAGAAATGGAAAATTATGGATGCAGATACACTGCCCAGATGTTAACATCAACCTCTGGGCATAGGAGTGGGAAATGTAGTTCTTCCTCTTACATTCGCCCACATCCTACTTTCTGTTACAAATGTATGACTCACATTAAAACCAGTAGAGTCCTTGACCATCTCTGTATTCAGAGTGAAATCAATGAAGGACAATGGGTTCAGTTGTGGACTTCGGCAGAAGGAAAAGTAAGAGAGCCAAGGAAAAGGAGGCTGCAGTAAATTTCCTGACACTGTTGAAGCATCATGAACAGTGGAAAGCAATACTTTGTTCTTCAAAGAGAATATGCATAGCATGGCGAAACAAAGAGGCTGTAAAATCTTTATCTCTACAAGCTCTACATGCTCTACATGGCTCACCTTGACCTGCTGGATGAACGTCCATCTTTCCTCTAGGTGCTATAGTATCTTTTCTCTGAATGAACAGCTGTTTTTGTCCCTTGCGATCTATAAACAGACCATTGCTGTTTGTTATTTTCCCAATCCACTTCTTCTACTGTGCTGCATCTTTCTCTCTGGCCTTCTAACCCAGCTTTCCTCTCTCTCATGATATACAAAGTTTATGCTCCTACTCTAGTCTAGCTTACAACTGTATAGTTAAATATAATACATTTTAACACGCTTAAATAGAGAATCCTACATACCGGGTACTTAGTCATAGCAAAAACACACACAATGGCTTGGCTCTCTCAAGTTTTGTAATTATCCAATGACAAATAAGCTTTGTGATGTCCTGACTGGTTTAGCTGAGTTTCCACTTTTTTTTAAGCACGATGTTAAGCCCAGGGCACTCTAAAGCATGTTAGATGAAATGCAATGACATCATGTTTTTACTGATTTACTGATTTGTTTGAGTCCTTGTTTCATCTACTGTGTGAGCTCCTCCTGAGCTCATCTCCAGTCCGTGTGGTCTGCAGCAGAGCCACATGGTGTTTTGCTCGTGACTAATCCAAAAAGTCAGTGTCACTTGTAAGCCTCATCCAAAACACATGGTCACGTCAATTTCTGTGACTCGCCCGCCTTTCGACGTATTCCAGGCTAAACAGCTTAAACGCAAAGTCTGCTATTAAACAAGAACAGTCCAAAAAACAAGCAGAAAAGCAACTAGAAAAATGTTTGACTTAGAATGAGCTTTATTGTAGTTACTTCTAGTGAAGGGCAATGTAAGTAGAATACATTGCCCTTCACTAGAAGGGCAAAAAAGTATTTAGTCAGCCACCAATTGTGCAAGTTCTCCCACTTAAAATGATGACAGAGGTCTGTAATTTTCAGAATGTGAAAAAAAAATCCAGGAATTCACATTGTAGGATTTTTAAAGAATTTATTTGTAAATTATGGTGGAAAATAAGTATTTGGTCAATAACAAAAATTCAACTCAATACTTTGTAATATAACCTTTGTTGGCAATAACAGAGGTCAAACGATTACTATAGGTCTTTACCAGGTTTGCACACACAGTAGCTGGTATTTTGGCCCATTCCTCCATGCAGATCTTCTCGAGAGCAGTGATGTATTGGGGCTGTCGCCGAGCAACACGGACTTTCAACTCCCTCCACAGATTTTCTATGGGGTTGAGGTCTGGAGACTGGCTAGGCCACTCCAGGACTTTCAAATGCTTCTTACGGAGCCACTCCTTCGTTGCCCGGGCGGTGTGTTTGGGATCATTGTCATGCTGGAAGACCCAGCCACGTTTCATCTTCAAAGCTCTCACTGATGGAAGGAGGTTTTGGCTCAAAATCTCACGATACATGGCCCCATTCATTCTTTCCTTAACATGAATCAGTCGTCCTGTCCCCTTAGCAGAAAAACAGCCCCAAAGCATGATGTTTCCACCCCCATGCTTCACAGTAGGTATGGTGTTCTTGGGATGCAACTCAGTATTCTTCTTCCTCCAAACACGACGAGTTGAGTTTATACCAAAAAGTTCTATTTTGGTTTCATCTGACCACATGACATTCTCCCAATCCTCTGCTGTATCATCCATGTGCTCTCTGGCAAACTTCAGACGGGCCTGGACATGCACTGGCTTAAGCAGGGGGACACGTCTGGCACTGCAGGATTTGATTCCCTGTCGGCGTAGTGTGTTACTGATGGTAACCTTTGTTACTTTGGTCCCAGCTCTCTGCAGGTCATTCCCCAGGTCCCCCCGTGTGGTTCTGGGATTTTTGCTTACCGTTCTCATGATCATTTTGACCCCACAACATGAGATCTTGCGTGGAGCCCCAGATCGAGGGAGATTATCAGTGGTCTTGTATGTCTTCCATTTTCTGATAATTGCTCCCACAGTTGATTTTTTCACACCAAGCTGCTTACCTATTGTAGATTCACTCTTCCCAGTCTGGTGCAGGTCTACAATTCTTTTCCTGGTGTCCTTCGACAGCTCTTTGGTCTTGGCCATAGTGGAGTTTGGAGTCTGACTGTTTGAGGTTGTGGACAGGTGTCTTTTATACAGATAACGAGTTCAAACAGGTGCCATTAATACAGGTGACGAGTGGAGGACAGAAGAGCTTCTTAAAGAAGAAGTTAAGGGTCTGTGAGAGCCAGAGATCTTTCTTGTTTGAAGTGACCAAATACTTATTTTCCACCATAATTTACAAATAAATTCTTTAAAATTCCTACAATGTGAATTCCTGGATTTTTTTTTCACATTCTGTCTCTCACAGTTGAAGTGTACCTATGATGAAAATTACAGACCTCTCATCATTTTAAGTGGGAGAACTTGCACAATTGGTGGCTGACTAAATACTTTTTTGCCCCACTTGTATATTAAAACACAGCAACATCTCATGTTTAGTTAGTTGGGCAATGGAGCA